>NW_023405246.1:0-70600 GCF_013141755.1 Anopheles stephensi
CGAACAAGCTACGAAGCATCGCACATCGCCGCGTCGCGCTCTCAACGAACTCAACTGAAACCCAAGCCTTCATCATGTCGGGCCGTGGAAGGGAGGAAAAGTGAAGGAAAGGCAAAGTCCCGCTCGAACCGTGCTGGTCTGCAGTTCCAGTTGGCCGTACCATCGTCTGCTGCGCAAAGGCAACTATGCGAGCGTGTCGGTGCCGGCGCACCAGTGTATCTGGCTGCCGTGATGGAGTACCTGGCCGCTGAAGTGTTGGAATTGGCAGGAAACGCTGCACGAGACAACAAGAAGACGCGCATCATCCCGCGTCATCTGCAGCTGGCCATCCGCAACGACGAGGAATTGAACAAGCTGCTGTCCGGGTGGACCATCGCCCAGGGTGGTGTGCTGCCCAACATTCAGGCCGGCTGTTGCCGAAGAAGACCGAAAAGAAGGCCTAAGCTCACTAGCCAGCCACCAGCTGCTCCACCAAAAACCGTCCTTTTCAGGGCGACAAATCGTATTGCTAAAGAATATGTTGAACCATTCCTGTTCCCTCCCTAACCGTACCTTCGAAAATCTGCATGGAGAACGCTCAAGTATCCCACCCAGCCTGCCAGCCTGTCTCAGGTAACGCATGCGCGATGAAGTAGAAGCCTGCCACACAGCCTCATTAATCTGATCCGCATCCGCCTGACCTTCAGTGCAGGGTGCAGCCAAAACATCCATAAAATTAAAATAGCAAACCTTGTACAGGTAGGAATTAACCCTCCCACACGGACAGGACTGAGGATATGAGGCTTTCTTAATTAAACAAATTCTACGCTGTTTCTCGACCCGGACCGACTGCACATGTATTTCCATTCCATGTAATCTATTTGATAAAAGACTCGGCGAATAGGCTCCAAAACGGGTCCGGCAATCCTCTACACGTCAAGCAGCGGCATGGTTGGGACATACAAGTTTAGTCTGTAGTCCCGCAACAAATAATTCTTCTTCTTCCCAGGCATTACAAGCTCGAGCGGTCTTGGCCTGCCATTTCTGGCTTTCTGTGACTTGATTGTACCCGTAGCAAAGTAGTCAGCCCTATGTACGCCCTAGGCGGTCTGGATGGGATCTAAACCCGGTCCTATTGTGTGTACCCGGAGCCAATTTCGCTGGTTCAGCGACTCGATGCCCAAATCGTATCTTGAAATGTTTCAAATTTGCCCCAAAAGAAATGTAGTTTTATTTCTATCTTATGCTAGTTTTGTTTTCGTTCCATTCGCATTCCCATTCCATATTCCAGGGATCAGCTTTGCCCGTGAACAACACAACACACAGGGTTTGGTCTGATAATAGTACACAGTTTTGAGATTGTATCGAAGGATCGAATAAAATTGCGTCACAAACTTCACCAACCACCACCCAGAAGAGTTGTGATTTTTTCACAACTACCCCCACGGGGGACTAAAAACGACGGCGGCGGTGGCGGCAAAAGGAGTGGCAATGGGAGTGATCTGGTTGTTTGTACAACGCGTACGTCGGTGCCATCACTGGTGCCGGTACAATAATATTACAATGTGCATGTTCATAGGCGACGACATAGTTAAAAAAAAACGATGACACTTATCGTCTGAAACCGTCGTCGTTGGTCTAAAATAAACGCGTCCTCGAGGCGAAAAGGCGCGCACGCATTAAACGTCGGGTAAAAGGTCGGGCGCGTCATTTTGTTTTTAAGTGGAGTTTCTGTTTTCCAGTCGTTTAAGCAATGTGTGGCGCTTGGGCAGCACCGATCGAACTAAGGAGCAGTAGAGCATCCTGATGGAGATTGCATACGCGATGGGCGCAAACACTTATACTGAAATGATTCTATCCTGTTAATAATATGTTGTTGTGAACGAGTCCACATGAGGCTTTCGAATTCTAGGATCGGCCGGACAATTGTACAGTACTGAGATTTCGCACTTAATCTGTGCGAAGCAGGCCTTGGTCACGAACTGCATTTGTGCGGGCAACAGAGGAATCAGCTATTTTATAAGATAGCATATCGCGAGACGCATGAGCGTAGCGAGAGCTTCGCCAGAGAAATCACACAAAAAGAGAGCGTTTCTACCAACACTTCGTAACGTTTCTCTCGATCCTTGCGTGTGCGACGGCAGGCTTTTCAATGCTGCTTTTTTGTGACACTATACATATGTTTGATTTTCACTGATCACAATCGGGAAGGGACCTGCGCGTGTTGCTCGTCTCACTTCATGGACAGTTCCGTACGTTGCTACGAAATTTAAAAAAAAAACCCCTGTCGTACCGTGTCTCAGCGTCTGCACTAGATGGCGTCTCTCTTTGAGCTTGCCTGAATACTGGTTCTGTTCGATATTCGAATCACCGCAAACGAACACCAATGATCACTTAGAATAATTCTCAATATTTTCAAACCAACCATCAATCAAAGTTGTAAAATGTAGGCATTTTAGGCAACGCTAACGGATTGTGGTCCTGAAAAGGACCGTTGAGATGAGCTGGCAACAGCTGTGTTCGCTGGCTGGCGGGGTCGTCGGGCTTAACCTCCGAAACCGTACAGAGTGCGACCTTGACGCTTCAGCGCGTACACGACGTCCATCGCTGTGACGGTCTTGCGCTTGGCGTGTTCGGTGTAGGTGACCGCATCACGGATCACGTTCTCCAGGAATACCTTCAGCACGCCACGAGTTTCCTCGTAAATCAGGCCAGAGATACGCTTCACTCCTCCACGGCGGGCCAGACGACGGATAGCTGGCTTGGTGATTCCCTGGATGTTATCGCGCAGCACTTTGCGATGACGCTTGGCTCCTCCTTTTCCCAGACCTTTGCCTCCCTTTCCGCGTCCAGTCATTTTGATCCGTAAGGTTCAGGTTCACAATGCACAATAAATGCTCTCGGCGCGAGACCGCGCCATTATATACACTTTAGGCCACACCAACACATGCGTACCCTCTGTCGTACGCTCGCTGCGAGGAAGTGTGCATGTGTGCAGGCCGAGCGATCTTATAAAAGGGGCGTCGGAAGTCGTGAAACTCTACATACCGTGCCTGGACTTCGACCAGTGTGGTTATGCTGCCTGCGATTAGTGCCTGCTACTTGACTGTGCTTCTTGGTGTGCCCGTGTTGTGCTACTGTACCTGTGCTGTGATTCTCCGTGTATCGTATTTGTACCTGTGTGTGTGTTCGTGTGCTGCGCTTGTGCCTGTTCGTGAGTGTAGCCTCGTAGCCTGCTTCGGCTTCGACTTCGGCTATGCCGAAGCGTGGTAGAAGGAGGAGTAGGAAGCCAGACTCGGTAGGATCGAGCTCCGATTCGGCCGAGTCCAAGCGCTCGAGGAGCGTGGTTTCTTCCTCTTCGGAGGAATCTGACGATACGATGAGCGTGGACAGTACGGAGTCACGTTCATCCACCAGCGTGCAGGAGGATAACTCGGCACAATTTGTCACCGTAAACCGGCGACAACGGAAGGCAGTCCCGACAACGAAGCCTTCCACAACACCAGCTACGCCCGCTGTTCCTGCAGGGCGTACATCGGCTCCGGCTCCCGTATCGGCGGCAAAAATGCCTCCGATCACGGTGAAGTCACTCCCAGTAGCTGTCCTGCGTCCGGAACTGCAGGCTCGTGGAATCACACCAGAGTTCCGTATCTCCGGCGTAGGCACGTCAATCACCGTTCGATCTCCTGCTGAACAGCAGGAGGTCCTTAACTACCTGCAGCAGCGGAATGCGGAATATTTTTCGCATGACGCTAAAAACATGCGTCCCTTCAAGGCGGTGCTTCGTGGGCTTCCGGAAACGGACCTCGCGGAGATCGTTTGTGAACTGAAGGAAATCCACCAGCTCGACGTTTTGGAGGCGTTCGAGATCAAGCGCCGCGCAGAGGGCATTCAAACCAGGTTGTACCTGGTTCATTTCAAGCGAGGAACATGCTCGCTAAAAAAGCTGGAGGCAGTACGGTCAATCCAGCAAGTCATCGTGCGATGGGAGCCGTACCGCGGAGGGAAGAAAGGCCCGACGCAATGCCATCGATGTCAGGCTTTTGGGCATGGTACTCGCCATTGCCAAATTAAACCTCGGTGTGCCATCTGCGCGGCGGAGCATCTCTCGGAGCAGTGTCCATCGGGTTCGGGCACAGTAAAGTGCTCGAACTGTGGTGCTGCTCATCGCGCCGATGATCCGTCGTGTCCAAAGCGGGCCAAATACATCGAGATTCGTCAGCGCGCCAACGGTCGAAACTCTGCTCCTCCACCAGCCAAAGCTAACGTGTGGCACGCGCTTCCACCGTTAGCCACCATCCAAACCACACTCCCACACTCCATTCCTCCTCCGGTGTTGCACACTGCTCCCAAGGCCAAAAGCTTTGCGCAGATTGTGTCAGCACCAACCACTCCGAGCGTCCGACCTACGGCAGCGCGCACCCCACAACCTAACCCAACAGTACCACAACCTAAACCAACTTCTTCTTCTTCTTTGCAATCCACAGCACCGAGATACAATCTTGCGAAGCGACTGCAGGACATCAAGAACGCTCCAGACACACCAGCTACAACACCAACCACAACTCCAGCCACAACTTCATCGGAAGACCTGTTTAGCCCGGAAGAGCTATTCGCTATATTTAGCAGAATGCTCCCGAAGATCCGCCTTTGCCGCAACAAGGGAGAACAAATCGCCGTTATCGGAGAACTATTGATGCTCCTTCACTGACCGGGCGCTGCGAGTCATCACATGGAATGCTCAGTCCGTCCGGACTAAGCAAATTCCACTCGGTGACTTCCTCGTCCGGCACAACATCGATGCAGCGCTAATAGTGGAAACATATCTCAAGCCTGAGATGAGTTTCTTCTTAGGCAACTACACCATCCATCGTCTGGATCGCACCACCTCCCGAGGCGGCGGTGTTGCCATAGCGATCCGACGTGGAATCCGGCACACACTACTCCCGCACTACAACACCACCACCATAGAAGCAATAGGCGTCCAGCTCCATACCGACACCGGTCCACTGCAGCTTACGGCAGTCTACTGTCCGCGGCAGTGCACTCTGTCGCGGAGAGCTACGTTCCGACAAGAGCTACACATCATCACCAGCAATCCGGCCCGTTCACTCATTGGGGGTGATCTCAACGCCAGGCACCAGTTGTGGGGCAACGTACGGAGCAACACAAATGGAATCGCCCTGGCGGACCTGTTGCAGCGTGGGAATTTCGTCGTGCAGTTCCCCGATGCTCCAACACACATCCCCAACCGAGGTATCCATTCAATAATAGATATTTTCCTTTCTAATTTCATCTGCAGCAAACCCCAAACCATCGATGAGCTGAACTCAGATCACTTCCCGGTCTTAACGGAACTGAATCTGAATGCAACCCGACATCCACCTCTACTGCGAAAGGACTACTGCCACACCGACTGGGCTCGCTTTGGGAGAACCGTGGACCAGCTTATCGACAACACTGACGTTGGTCCCGCGATACCCGACGTTGACGCAGCAATCGCCCGGTTCGAGAGTGCCGTCAAAGCAGCTGAAGCGGAGTGCGTCCCGGAGAGGAGTGTGCGTGGTGAGATTCTCGTTCTCGATGACCACACGCGATCACTCATCACCAGACGTAATATGCTGAGGCGACGGTATCAGCGGACTGGGGACTTGTTGCTGAAACGCCAGGCCACGCAGCTTATGCATATCATCCGCGAGCGAGTACAGACGATCCGCAACAACAGCTTCGAGCGTATGGTCCAAAGGCTACCTCCCCATGCACCCAGCTTCTGGAAAACTGCAAAAGTCCTTCGCACCAAACCCAGACCAGTACCACCACTCACCATAGCCACGACCCAGACGGCATACACACCAGCAGAAAAGTCCGATGCACTTGCCCACCAGTTCGCCAGTGCTCACCAGATCGGTCTGTCGATGCCCAGTCCACATGAGTCATCTGTGGCTGCGACGATTGACCGACTCGTTGCGGTCGACCCACCCTTTCCACCCGAAGACCAAACCACCATAGCAGAAGTGAAGGCTGCAGTCAAGAGAATGAGGAACATGAAGGCGCCCGGCTTCGACGGCATCTTCAACATTCTTTTGAAAAAACTGCAACCAAAGGCGCTATCACTTCTGGTAAATATCTATAACCGTTGTTTTCAACTTTTCTATTTCCCACAGTCCTGGAAGTGCGCTAAGGTGATCCCGATCCTAAAGCCAGGGAAGGATCCGACGCTGCCTGCAAGCTATCGACCCATCAGTCTGCTGAGTGCTCCCGGTAAACTCTTCGAGAGATTAGTTTACTGGAGGCTTCGCGATGCAGTCGACGAGCGGCAACTCATCCCAGCGGAGCAGTTCGGTTTCCGGTCCGGCCATTCCTCCACACTACAGCTTCTTCGGCTCAAGAACACCATCCATAGAAACAAACGAGTTTCCAAATCCACCGCTGTCGTCCTGCTGGACATCGAGAAGGCGTTCGACAACGTGTGGCACAACGGGCTCATCCACAAGTTATGCAGGTTCGGGGTTCCAGCTCACCTGGTGAACATCCTGCACAACTATCTACAACAGCGGACGTTCCGGGTCGTCGTCTCCTCAACTGCCTCTGGTGCTGCTACAGTACCAGCCGGTGTTCCGCAGGGCAGCATATTGGGGCCTTTGCTCTATTTGCTGTACACTGCGGACCTGCCGACCCTTCCCGTCGGTGCGGACATGTTCCTGTTTGCAGACGACATGGCCATCGCGACGAAGGGTAGGACGTTGGCAGAGTTGAGAAGCGGCGCTCAACGTTCGCTGACCATCATCGGACAGTATGCTTCCAGCTGGAAGATCAAAATCAACCACTCCAAGACCCAGGCGATGATCATCCCCCATCGCCTGTCAAAACAGCTCATCAGTCCCCAAACCCAGCACATCACCATCGACAGCATCCGGTTGCCGTGGAAGACGACGGTGCGATACCTCGGGATCACCATCGACAACCGTATGCTGTTCCATCACCACACCAAGCTAACATCCATCCGCTTGCTCATCCTATTGGGGAAGCTATACCCACTCATCAACAGACGCTCCAAGCTACACCCATCCAACAAGATAGCCATCTATAAACAGATCGTCCTGCCCACAGCAACGTACGGCATTCCTGTCTGGCGTACCTGTGCAAGGACGAACCTGCTGAAGATACAAACAAATTGCAATAGAATCCTCCGTCTCATTCTGGACGCTCCCAGCTGGACACGGCTTGAGGAGCTCTACGATGCAGCGAACACAGCACCATTCGACGTAATAGCAGACAACATCATCAACCGGCTGCAGACTTCAGCAGCGGTTTCCACACACCAGCAGGTGAAAAACCTAATATTTAGAGAATAAGGTAGTTAGCTAGTTTTAAGATAGTAGTTTGTTTTAGTTCGTAAGTTGTTAATTAGTTTGTAAGTTTAAACTAACAATTAGCCTAAGTGCATACAACATCATTATTTAATTTAACAAAAAGAACTGCCTCTTGGCATACAAAACGACAAGAGCGCTGAAAAACATTTCAGTTGATTCTCGCGAAAATATGTTAATAATGTTAATTCTAAGATATCCATCAATAAATTCTTTAACGTTAAAAAAAAAAAAAAAAAACGTTTTCTGGCACAAGCGAACAAGCTACGAAGCATCGCACATCGCCGCGTCGCGCTCTCAACGAACTCAACTGAAACCCAAGCCTTCATCATGTCTGGCCGTGGAAAGGGAGGAAAAGTGAAGGGAAAGGCAAAGTCCCGCTCGAACCGTGCTGGTCTGCAGTTCCCAGTTGGCCGTATCCATCGTCTGCTGCGCAAAGGCAACTATGCCGAGCGTGTCGGTGCCGGCGCACCAGTGTATCTGGCTGCCGTGATGGAGTACCTGGCCGCTGAAGTGTTGGAATTGGCAGGAAACGCTGCACGAGACAACAAGAAGACGCGCATCATCCCGCGTCATCTGCAGCTGGCCATCCGCAACGACGAGGAATTGAACAAGCTGCTGTCCGGTGTGACCATCGCCCAGGGTGGTGTGCTGCCCAACATTCAGGCCGTGCTGTTGCCGAAGAAGACCGAAAAGAAGGCCTAAGCTCACTAGCCAGCCACCAGCTGCTCCACCAAAAACCGTCCTTTTCAGGGCGACAAATCGTATTGCTAAAGAATATGTTGAACCATTCCTGTTCCCTCCCTAACCGTACCTTCGAAAATCTGCATGGAGAACGCTCAAGTATCCCACCCAGCCTGCCAGCCTGTCTCAGGTAACGCATGCGCGATGAAGTAGAAGCTGCCACACAGCCTCATTAATCTGATCCGCATCCGCCTGACCTTCAGTGCAGGGTGCAGCCAAAACATCCCATAAAAATTAAAATAGCAAACCTTGTACAGGTAGGAATTAACCCTCCCACACGGACAGGACTGAGGATATGAGGCTTTCTTAATTAAACAAATTCTACGCTGTTTCTCGACCCGACCGACTGCACATGTATTTCCATTCCATACAATCTATTTGATAAAAGACTCGGCGAATAGGCGCCAAAACGGGTTCGGCAATCCTCTACACGTCAAGCAGCGGCCTGGTTGGGACATACAAGTTTAGTTCGGTAGTCCCGCAACAAATAATTTCTTCTTCTTCCCAGGCATTACAACCTCGAGCGGTCTTGGCTTGCCATTTCTGGCTTTCTGTGACTTGATTGTACCCGTAGCAAAGTAGTCAGAACGTTGTACGCCCCTAGGCGGTCTGGATGGGATCTAAACCCCGGTCCTATTGTGTGTACCCGGAGCCAATTTCGCTGGTTCAGCGACTCGATGCCCAAATCGTATCTTGAAATGTTTCAAATTTGCCCCAAAAGAAATGTAGTTTTATTTTTATCTTATGCTAGTTTTGTTTTCTTCCCATTCGCATTCCCATCCCGCATTCCAGGGATCAGCTTTGCCCGTGAACAACACAACACACATGGTTTGGTCTGATAAAAGTACACAGTTTTGCGATTGTGTCGAAGGATCGAATAAAATTGCGTCACAAACTTCACCAACCACCACCCAGAAGAGTTGTGATTTTTTCACAACTACCCCCACGGGGGACTAAAAACGACGGCGGCGGTGGCAAAAGGAGTGCCAATGGGAGTGATCTGGTTGTTTGTACAACGCGTACGTCGGTGCCATCACTGGTGCCGGTACAATAATATTACAATGTGCATGTTCATAGGCGACGACATAGTTTAAAAAACGATGACACTTATCGTCTGAAACCGTCGTCGTTGGTCTAAATAAACGCGTCCTCAAGGGGAAAATGCGCGCACGCATTAAACGTCGGGTAAAAGGTCGGGCGCGTCATTTTGTTTTTATGTGGAGTTTCTGTTTTCCAGTCGTTTAAGCAATGTGTGGCGCTTGGGCAGCACCGATCGAGTTAAGGAGCAGTAGAGCATCCTGATGGAGATTGCATACGCGATGGGCGCAAACACTTATACTGAAATGATTCTATCCTGTTAATAATATGTTGTTGTGAACGAGTCCACATGAGGCTTTCGAATTCTAGGATCGGCCGGACAATTGTACAGTACTGAGATTTCGCACTTAATCTGTGCGAAGCAGGCCTTGGTCACGAACTGCATTTGTGCGGGCAACAGAGAAATCAGCTATTTTATAAGATAGCATATCTCGAGACGCATGAGCGTAGCGAAAGCTTCGCCAGAGAAATCACACAAAAAGAGAGCGTTTCTACCAACACTTCGTAACGTTTCTCTCGATCCTTGCGTGTGCGACGGCAGGCTTTTCAATGCTGCTTTTTTGTGACACTATACATATGTTTGATTTTCACTGATCACAATCGGGAAGGGACCTGCGCGTGTTGCTCGTCTCACTTCATGGACAGTTCCGTACGTTGCTACGAAATTAAAAACAAACCCCCTGTGGTACCGTGTCTCAGCGTCTGCACTAGATGGCGTCTCTCTTTGAGCATGCCTGAACACTGGTTCTGTTCGATATTCGAATCACCGCAAACGAACACCAATGATCACTTAAAATAATTCTCAATATTTTCAAACCAACCATCGATCAAAGTTGTAAAATGTAGGCATTTTAGGCAACGCTAACGGATTGTGGTCCTGAAAAGGACCGTTGAGATGAGCTGGCAACAGCTGTGTTCGCTGGCTGGCGGGGTCGTCGGGCTTAACCTCCGAAACCGTACAGAGTGCGACCTTGACGCTTCAGCGCGTACACGACGTCCATCGCTGTGACGGTCTTGCGCTTGGCGTGTTCGGTGTAGGTGACCGCATCACGGATCACGTTCTCCAGGAATACCTTCAGCACGCCACGAGTTTCCTCGTAAATCAGGCCAGAGATACGCTTCACTCCTCCACGGCGGGCCAGACGACGGATAGCTGGCTTGGTGATTCCCTGGATGTTATCGCGCAGCACTTTGCGATGACGCTTGGCTCCTCCTTTGCCCAGACCTTTGCCTCCCTTTCCGCGTCCAGTCATTTTGATCCGTAAGGTTCAGGTTCACAATGCACAATAAATGCTCTCGGCGCGAGACCGCGCCATTATATACACTTTAGGCCACACCAACACATGCGTACCCTCTGTCGTACGCTCGCCGCGAGGAAGTGTGCATGTGTGCAGGCCGAGCGATCTTATAAAAGGGGCGTCGGAAGTCGTGAAACTCTATTTCAGAAGCCACTTCGCATCGAGAAAGACACGCTCACGTCCCGCTACCCTCAGCCAACAGTGTACAATGGCCCGTACGAAGCAAACTGCCCGTAAATCGACCGGAGGCAAGGCCCCGCGCAAGCAGCTGGCCACCAAGGCCGCTCGCAAGAGTGCTCCGGCCACCGGAGGAGTGAAGAAGCCGCATCGTTACCGTCCGGGAACCGTAGCCCTGCGTGAAATCCGTCGCTACCAGAAGTCGACCGAGCTGCTCATCCGCAAGCTGCCCTTCCAGCGTCTGGTTCGTGAAATTGCGCAAGACTTCAAGACCGACCTGCGTTTCCAGAGCTCGGCCGTGATGGCCCTGCAGGAAGCCAGCGAGGCGTACCTTGTCGGCCTGTTCGAGGACACCAACCTGTGCGCCATCCACGCGAAGCGCGTCACCATCATGCCGAAAGACATCCAGCTGGCCCGTCGCATCCGTGGAGAGCGTGCCTAAGTCGTCGCTGTCCCTCGAGCGGCAGTCTCGCCCCAAACAAAAACGGTCCTTCTCAGGACCACCAGAAATGTTGAGCAAAAGAGTAATGTTGAAATCATCCTCCTTCCAATCATGTCGATTCATTTTGTTGGTTAGAAAAATGTTGCATGGAGTACTCGATGCGCGCGTGTTGTTGGCATGGGAGCCTAGAGAATAGCTTTGCTTGGTTGAGTGGTACGCGACGCCACACCAACAAGGTACCCGTGTGAAGCGATCGCCATGGATATGAAATTCTATTTTCAGGTCAAGCCAGGAAGTCATGATTGCCATCAATGTTTACCACAATGCAGCAATTCTCCGATGTACGCTAATGTTTCAAAACTGATAGTTCATAATTGTTTGTACGAAAACGTTTTATCATAATTCTGCACTGCATTCATCACAAACATATATGCATGGAGTACATACAAACATGAATAATATTCATAAACACAAGTAATGTCTCAGGCAAGCAAAAGGATGAGTAAATGAACGATACAAAATGCTGCTCTCCGTTGGAGAAACCCAGGTTAGAAAATCATCATCCTTTCTCGCTTTGGTAGGTTTACTTTTTGCTTAGATAGAGCGAGATAGACGATTTTGTTACCTGGGAACGCTAGGAAATGCCCGTAAGTGGCTGTCTACCGCGATTCTATTGCGCAACTTGAATATTGTGCGACTGGAATTAGTTGGTAACATTTGATGATGGAGGGTTGGGTTGGGACAAATTCTTTTCGACAGATGCGTATTGTGGTCCTGAAAAGGACCGGTTGGTTGGATGGATAGATGGATGAGCTTCCCCCGTCCGTCGAGAATTACTTCGAGCTGGTGTACTTGGTAACTGCCTTGGTTCCTTCGGAGACGGCGTGCTTGGCCAGCTCACCGGGCAGCAGCAGGCGGACGGCGGTTTGGATTTCGCGGGACGTGATCGTCGAGCGCTTGTTGTAGTGCGCCAGGCGGGACGCTTCGGCAGCGATGCGCTCGAAGATGTCGTTCACGAAACTGTTCATGATGCTCATCGCCTTCGAGGAAATACCGGTGTCCGGGTGGACCTGCTTCAACACCTTGTAGATGTAGATAGCGTAGCTCTCCTTGCGGGTCTTCCTTTTCTTCTTCTTGTCCGACTTGGAGATGTTTTTCTGGGCCTTGCCAGACTTCTTCGCAGCCTTTCCACTGGTTTTCGGTGCCATTTCGCTAGCTTACGACGGGTACGATGCCAACTGTCGGAGAGTAGAAACGCGTTTGATACCGATCCAATCGCTTCATTCGGCTTTTATTTGGAACTGAGGTGACAGGCGCGCAACCAGAGAGGAGATTGCCGACGTTTTCTCTCCCGGTATATAAGCCGAGAAACGGGCGCGTTTTCTGGCGGTTATGCTGCCTGCGATTAGTGCCTGCTACTTGACTGTGCTTCTTGGTGTGCCCGTGTTGTGCTACTGTACCTGTGCTGTGATTCTCCGTGTATCGTATTTGTACCTGTGTGTGTGTTCGTGTGCTGCGCTTGTGCCTGTTCGTGAGTGTAGCCTCGTAGCCTGCTTCGGCTTCGACTTCGGCTATGCCGAAGCGTGGTAGAAGGAGGAGTGGGAAGCCAGACTCGGTAGGATCGAGCTCCGATTCGGCCGAGTCCAAGCGCTCGAGGAGCGTGGTTTCTTCCTCTTCGGAGGAATCTGACGATACGATGAGCGTGGACAGTACGGAGTCACGTTCATCCACCAGCGTGCAGGAGGATAACCTGGCACAATTTGTCACCGTAAACCGGCGACAACGGAAGGCAGTCCCGACAACGAAGCCTTCCACAACACCAGCTACGCCCGCTGTTCCTGCAGGGCGTACATCGGCTCCGGCTCCCGTATCGGCGGCAAAAATGCCTCCGATCACGGTGAAGTCACTCCCAGTAGCTGTCCTGCGTCCGGAACTGCAGGCTCGTGGAATCACACCAGAGTTCCGTATCTCCGGCGTAGGCACGTCAATCACCGTTCGATCTCCTGCTGAACAGCAGGAGGTCCTTAACTACCTGCAGCAGCGGAATGCGGAATATTTTTCGCATGACGCTAAAAACATGCGTCCCTTCAAGGCGGTGCTTCGTGGGCTTCCGGAAACGGACCTCGCGGAGATCGTTTGTGAACTGAAGGAAATCCACCAGCTCGACGTTTTGGAGGCGTTCGAGATCAAGCGCCGCGCAGAGGGCATTCAAACCAGGTTGTACCTGGTTCATTTCAAGCGAGGAACATGCTCGCTAAAAAAGCTGGAGGCAGTACGGTCAATCCAGCAAGTCATCGTGCGATGGGAGCCGTACCGCGGAGGGAAGAAAGGCCCGACGCAATGCCATCGATGTCAGGCTTTTGGGCATGGTACTCGCCATTGCCAAATTAAACCTCGGTGTGCCATCTGCGCGGCGGAGCATCTCTCGGAGCAGTGTCCATCGGGTTCGGGCACAGTAAAGTGCTCGAACTGTGGTGCTGCTCATCGCGCCGATGATCCGTCGTGTCCAAAGCGGGCCAAATACATTGAGATTCGTCAGCGCGCCAACGGTCGAAACTCTGCTCCTCCACCAGCCAAAGCTAACGTGTGGCACGCGCTTCCACCGTTAGCCACCATCCAAACCACACTCCCACACTCCATTCCTCCTCCGGTGTTGCACACTGCTCCCAAGGCCAAAAGCTTTGCGCAGATTGTGTCAGCACCAACCACTCCAAGCGTCCGACCTGCGGCAGCGCGTATCCCACAACCTAACCCAACAGTACCACAACCTAAACCAACCTCTTCTTCTTCCTTGCAATCCACAGCACCGAGATACAACCTTGCGAAGCGACTGCAGGACATCAAGAACGCTCCAGACACACCAGCTACAACACCAACCACAACTCCAGCCACAACTTCATCGGAAGACCTGTTTAGCCCGGAAGAGCTATTCGCTATATTTAGCAGAATGCTCCCGAAGATCCGCCTTTGCCGCAACAAGGGAGAACAAATCGCCGTTATCGGAGAACTATTGATGCTCCTTCACTGACCGGGCGCTGCGAGTCATCACATGGAATGCTCAGTCCGTCCGGACTAAGCAAATTCCACTCGGTGACTTCCTCGTCCGGCACAACATCGATGCAGCGCTAATAGTGGAAACATATCTCAAGCCTGAGATGAGTTTCTTCTTAGGCAACTACACCATCCATCGTCTGGATCGCACCACCTCCCGAGGCGGCGGTGTTGCCATAGCGATCCGACGTGGAATCCGGCACACACTACTCCCGCACTACAACACCACCACCATAGAAGCAATAGGCGTCCAGCTCCATACCGACACCGGTCCACTGCAGCTTACGGCAGTCTACTGTCCGCGGCAGTGCACTCTGTCGCGGAGAGCTACGTTCCGACAAGAGCTACACATCATCACCAGCAATCCGGCCCGTTCACTCATTGGGGGTGATCTCAACGCCAGGCACCAGTTGTGGGGCAACGTACGGAGCAACACAAATGGAATCGCCCTGGCGGACCTGTTGCAGCGTGGAAATTTCGTCGTGCAGTTCCCCGATGCTCCAACACACATCCCCAACCGAGGTATCCATTCAATAATAGATATTTTCCTTTCTAATTTCATCTGCAGCAAACCCCAAACCATCGATGAGCTGAACTCAGATCACTTCCCGGTCTTAACGGAACTGAATCTGAATGCAACCCGACATCCACCTCTACTGCGAAAGGACTACTGCCACACCGACTGGGCTCGCTTTGGGAGAACCGTGGACCAGCTTATCGACAACACTGACGTTGGTCCCGCGATACCCGACGTTGACGCAGCAATCGCCCGGTTCGAGGGTGCCGTCAAAGCAGCTGAAGCGGAGTGCGTCCCGGAGAGGAGTGTGCGTGGTGAGATTCTCGTTCTCGATGACCACACGCGATCACTCATCACCAGACGTAATATGCTGAGGCGACGGTATCAGCGGACTGGGGACTTGTTGCTGAAACGCCAGGCCACGCAGCTTATGCATATCATCCGCGAGCGAGTACAGACGATCCGCAACAACAGCTTCGAGCGTATGGTCCAAAGGCTACCTCCCCATGCACCCAGCTTCTGGAAAACTGCAAAAGTCCTTCGCACCAAACCCAGACCAGTACCACCACTCACCATAGCCACGACCCAGACGGCATACACACCAGAAGAAAAGTCCGATGCACTTGCCCACCAGTTCGCCAGTGCTCACCAGATCGGTCTGTCGATGCCCAGTCCACATGAGTCATCTGTGGCTGCGACGATTGACCGACTCGATGCGGACGACCCACCCTTTCCACCCGAAGACCAAACCACCATAGCAGAAGTGAAGGCTGCAGTCAAGAGAATGAGGAACATGAAGGCGCCCGGCTTCGACGGCATCTTCAACATTCTTTTGAAAAAACTGCAACCAAAGGCGCTATCACTTCTGGTAAATATCTATAACCGTTGTTTTCAACTTTTCTATTTCCCACAGTCTTGGAAGTGCGCTAAGGTGATCCCGATCCTGAAGCCAGGGAAGGATCCGACGCTGCCTGCAAGCTATCGACCCATCAGTCTGCTGAGTGCTCCCGGTAAACTCTTCGAGAGATTAGTTTACTGGAGGCTTCGCGATGCAGTCGACGAGCGGCAACTCATCCCAGCGGAGCAGTTCGGTTTCCGGTCCGGCCATTCCTCCACACTACAGCTTCTTCGGCTCAAGAACACCATCCATAGAAACAAACGAGTTTCCAAATCCACCGCTGTCGTCCTGCTGGACATCGAGAAGGCGTTCGACAACGTGTGGCACAACGGGCTCATCCACAAGTTATGCAGGTTCGGGGTTCCAGCTCACCTGGTGAACATCCTGCACAACTATCTACAACAGCGGACGTTCCGGGTCGTCGTCTCCTCAACTGCCTCTGGTGCTGCTACAGTACCAGCCGGTGTTCCGCAGGGCAGCATATTGGGGCCCTTGCTCTATTTGCTGTACACTGCGGACCTGCCGACCCTTCCCGTCGGTGCGGACATGTTCCTGTTTGCAGACGACATGGCCATCGCGACGAAGGGTAGGACGTTGGCAGAGTTGAGAAGCGGCGCTCAACGTTCGCTGACCATCATCGGACAGTATGCTTCCAGCTGGAAGATCAAAATCAACCACTCCAAGACCCAGGCGATGATCATCCCCCATCGCCTGTCAAAACAGCTCATCAATCCCCAAACCCAGCACATCACCATCGACAGCATCCGGTTGCCGTGGAAGACGACGGTGCGATACCTCGGGATCACCATCGACAACCGTATGCTGTTCCATCACCACACCAAGCAAACATCCATCCGCTTGCTCATCCTATTGGGGAAGCTATACCCACTCATCAACAGACGCTCCAAGCTACACCCATCCAACAAGATAGCCATCTATAAACAGATCGTCCTGCCCACAGCAACGTACGGCATTCCTGTCTGGCGTACCTGTGCAAGGACGAACCTGCTGAAGATACAAACCAATTGCAATAGAATCCTCCGACTAATTCTGGACGCTCCCAGCTGGACACGGCTTGAGGAGCTCTACGAAGCAGCGAACACAGCACCATTCGACGTAATAGCAGACAACATCATCAACCGGTTGCAGACTTCAGCAGCGGTTTCCACACACCAGCAGGTGAAAAACCTAATATTTAGAGAATAAGGTAGTTAGCTAGTTTTAAGATAGTAGTTTGTTTTAGTTCGTAAGTTGTTAATTAGTTTGTAAGTTTAAACTAACAATTAGCCTAAGTGCATACAACATCATTATTTAATTTAACAAAAAGAACTGCCTCTTGGCATACAAAACGACAAGAGCGCTGAAAAACATTTCAGTTGATTCTCGCGAAAATATGTTAATAATGTTAATTCTAAGATATCCATCAATAAATTCTTTAACAACAACAACGTTTTCTGGCACAAACGAACAAGCTACGAAGCATCGCACATCGCCGCGTCGCGCTCTCAACGAACTCAACTGAAACCCAAGCCTTCATCATGTCTGGCCGTGGAAAGGGAGGAAAAGTGAAGGGAAAGGCAAAGTCCCGCTCGAACCGTGCTGGTCTGCAGTTCCCAGTTGGCCGTATCCATCGTCTGCTGCGCAAAGGCAACTATGCCGAGCGTGTCGGTGCCGGCGCACCAGTGTATCTGGCTGCCGTGATGGAGTACCTGGCCGCTGAAGTGTTGGAATTGGCAGGAAACGCTGCACGAGACAACAAGAAGACGCGCATCATCCCGCGTCATCTGCAGCTGGCCATCCGCAACGACGAGGAATTGAACAAGCTGCTGTCCGGTGTGACCATCGCCCAGGGTGGTGTGCTGCCCAACATTCAGGCCGTGCTGTTGCCGAAGAAGACCGAAAAGAAGGCCTAAGCTCACTAGCCAGCCACCAGCTGCTCCACCAAAAACCGTCCTTTTCAGGGCGACAAATCGTATTGCTAAAGAATATGTTGAACCATTCCTGTTCCCTCCCTAACCGTACCTTCGAAAATCTGCATGGAGAACGCTCAAGTATCCCACCCAGCCTGCCAGCCTGTCTCAGGTAACGCATACGCGATGAAGTAGAAGCTGACACACAGCCTCATTAACCTGATCCGCATCCGCCTGACCTTCAGTGCAGGGTAGCCAAAACATCCCATAAAAATTAAAATAGCAAACCTTGTACAGGTAGGAATTAACCCTCCCACACGGACAATACTGAGGATGAGGCTTTCTTAATCAAACAAATTTTACGCTGTTTCTCGACCCGACCGACTGCACATGTATTTCCATTCCATACAATCTTTTTGATAAAAGACTCGGCGAATAGGCGCCAAAACGGGTTCGGCAATCCTCTACACGTCAAGCAGCGGCCTGGTTGGGACATACAAGTTTAGTTCGGTAGTCCCGCAACAAATAATTTCTTCTTCTTCCCAGGCATTACAACCTCGAGCGGTCTTGGCTTGCCATTTCTGGCTTTCTGTGACTTGATTGTACCCGTAGCAAAGTAGTCAGCCCTATGTACGCCCCTAGGTGGTCTGGATGGGATTTAAACCCCGGTCCTATTGTGTGTACCCGGAGCCAATTTCGCTGGTTCAGCGACTCGATGCCCAAATCGTATCTTGGGACTGTTTCAAAATTGCCCCAATAGAAATGTAGTTTTATTTCTATCTTATGCTAGTTTTGTTTTCGTTCCATTCGCATTCCCATTCCATATTCCAGGGACCAGCCTTGCCCGTGAACAACACAACACACAGGGTTTGGTCTGATAATAGTACACAGTTTTGAGATTGTATCGAAGGATCGAATAAAATTGCTTCACAAACTTCACCAACCACCACCCAGAAGAGTTGTGATTTTTTCACAACTACCCCCACGGGGGACTAAAAACGACGGCGGCGGTGGCAAAAGGAGTGCCAATGGGAGTGATCTGGTTGTTTGTACAACGCGTACGTCGGTGCCATCACTGGTGCGGGTACAATAATATTAAATGTGCATGTTCATAGGCGTCGACATAGTTTAAAAAAAAAACGATGACACTTATCGTCTGAAACCGTCGTCGTTGGTCTAAATAAACGCGTCCTCAAGGGGAAAATGCGCGCACGCATTAAACGTCGGGTAAAAGGTCGGGCGCGACATTTTGTTTTTAAGTGGAGTTTCTGTTTTCCAGTCGTTTAAGCAATGTGTGGCGCTTGGGCAGCACCGATCGAACTAAGGAGCAGTAGAGCATCCTGATGGAGATTGCATACGCGATGCGCGCAAACACTTATACTGAAATGATTCTATCCTGTTAATAATATGTTGTTGTGAACGAGTCCACATGAGGCTTTCGAATTCTAGGATCGGCCGGACAATTGTACAGTACTGAGATTTCGCACATAATCTGTGCGAAGCAGGCCTTGGTCACGAACTGCATTTGTGCGGGCAACAGAGGAATCAGCTATTTTATAAGATAGCATATCGCGAGACGCATGAGCGTAGCGAAAGCTTCGCCAGAGAAATCACACAAAAAGAGAGCGTTTCTATCAACAGTTCGTAACGTTTCTCTCGATCCTTGTGTGTGCGACGGCAGGCTTTTCAATGCTGCTTTTTTGTGACACTATACATATGTTTGATTTTCACTGATCACAATCGGGAAGGGACCTGCGCGTGTTGCTCGTCTCACTTCATGGACAGTTCCGTACGTTGCTACGAAATTTAGAAAAAAAACCCCTGTGGTACCGTGTCTCAGCGTCTGCACTAGATGGCGTCTCTCTTTGAGCATGCCTGAACACTGGTTCTGTTCGATATTCGAATCACCGCAAACGAACACCAATGATCACTTAAAATAATTCTCAATATTTTCAAACCAACCATCGATCAAAGTTGTAAAATGTAGGCATTTTAGGCAACGCTAACGGATTGTGGTCCTGAAAAGGACCGTTGAGATGAGCTGGCAACAGCTGTGTTCGCTGGCTGGCGGGGTCGTCGGGCTTAACCTCCGAAATCGTACAGAGTGCGACCTTGACGCTTCAGCGCGTACACGACGTCCATCGCTGTGACGGTCTTGCGCTTGGCGTGTTCGGTGTAGGTGACTGCATCACGGATCACGTTCTCCAGGAATACCTTCAGCACGCCACGAGTTTCCTCGTAAATCAGGCCAGAGATACGCTTCACTCCTCCACGGCGGGCCAGACGACGGATAGCTGGCTTGGTGATTCCCTGGATGTTATCGCGCAGCACTTTGCGATGACGCTTGGCTCCTCCTTTGCCCAGACCTTTGCCTCCCTTTCCGCGTCCAGTCATTTTGATCCGTAAGGTTCAGTTTCACAATGCACAATAAATGCTCTCGGCGCGAGACCGCGCCATTATATACACTTTAGGCCACACCAACACATGCGTACCCTCTGTCGTACGCTCGCTGCGAGGAAGTGTGCATGTGTGCAGGCCGAGCGATCTTATAAAAGGGGCGTCGGAAGTCGTGAAACTCTATTTCAGAAGCCACTTCGCATCGAGAAAGACACGTTCACGTCCCGCTGCCCTCAGCCAACAGTGTACAATGGCCCGTACGAAGCAAACTGCCCGTAAATCGACCGGAGGCAAGGCCCCGCGCAAGCAGCTGGCCACCAAGGCCGCTCGCAAGAGTGCTCCGGCCACCGGAGGAGTGAAGAAGCCGCATCGTTACCGTCCGGGAACCGTAGCCCTGCGTGAAATCCGTCGCTACCAGAAGTCGACCGAGCTGCTCATCCGCAAGCTGCCCTTCCAGCGTCTGGTTCGTGAAATTGCGCAAGACTTCAAGACCGACCTGCGTTTCCAGAGCTCGGCCGTGATGGCCCTGCAGGAAGCCAGCGAGGCGTACCTTGTCGGCCTGTTCGAGGACACCAACCTGTGCGCCATCCACGCGAAGCGCGTCACCATCATGCCGAAAGACATCCAGCTGGCCCGTCGCATCCGTGGAGAGCGTGCCTAAGTCGTCGCTGTCCCTCGAGCGGCAGTCTCGCCCCAAACAAAAACGGTCCTTCTCAGGACCACCAGAAATGTTGAGCAAAAGAGTAATGTTGAAATCATCCTCCTTCCAATCATGTCGATTCATTTTGTTGGTTAGAAAAATGTTGCATGGAGTACTCGATGCGCGCGTGTTGTTGGCATCGGAGCCTAGAGAATAGCTTTGCTTGGTTGAGTGGTACGCGACGCCACACCACATATGAAATTCTATTTTCAGGTCAAGCCAGGAAGTCATGATTGCCATCAATGTTTACCACAATGCAGCAATTCTCCGATGTACGCTAATGTTTCAAAACTGATAGTTCATAATTGTTTGTACGAAAACGTTTTATCATAATTCTGCACTGCATTCATCACAAACATATATGCATTGAGTACATACAAACATGAATAATATTCATAAACACAAGTAATGTCTCAGGCAAGCAAAATGATGAGTAAATGAACGATACAAAATGCTGCTCTCCGTTGGAGAAACCCAGGTTAGAAAATCATCATCCTTTCTCGCTTTGGTAGGTTTACTTTTTGCTTAGATAGAGCGAGATAGACGATTTTGTTACCTGGGAACGCTAGGAAATGCCCCGTAAGTGGCTGTCTACCGCGATTCTATTGCGCAACTTGAATATTGTGCGACTGGAATTAGTTGGTAACATTTGATGATGGAGGGTTGGGTTGGGACAAATTCTTTTCGACAGATGCGTATTGTGGTCCTGAAAAGGACCGGTTGGTTGGATGGATAGATGGATGAGCTTCCCCCGTCCGTCGAGAATTACTTCGAGCTGGTGTACTTGGTGACTGCCTTGGTTCCTTCGGAGACGGCGTGCTTGGCCAGCTCACCGGGCAGCAGCAGGCGGACGGCGGTTTGGATTTCGCGGGACGTGATCGTCGAGCGCTTGTTGTAGTGCGCCAGGCGGGACGCTTCGGCAGCGATGCGCTCGAAGATGTCGTTCACGAAACTGTTCATGATGCTCATCGCCTTCGAGGAAATACCGGTGTCCGGGTGGACCTGCTTCAACACCTTGTAGATGTAGATAGCGTAGCTCTCCTTGCGGGTCTTCCTTTTCTTCTTCTTGTCCGACTTGGAGATGTTTTTCTGGGCCTTGCCAGATTTCTTCGCAGCCTTTCCACTGGTTTTCGGTGCCATTTCGCTAGCTTACGACGGGTACGATGCCAACTGTCGGAGAGTAGAAACGCGTTTGATACCGATCCAATCGCTTCATTCGGCTTTTATTTGGAACTGAGGTGACAGGCGCGCAACCAGAGAGGAGATTGCCGACGTTTTCTCTCCCGGTATATAAACGAGAAAAGGGCGCGTTTTCTGGCACAAACGAACAAGCTACGAAGCATCGCACATCGCCGCGTCGCGCTCTCAACGAACTCAACTGAAACCCAAGCCTTCATCATGTCTGGCCGTGGAAAGGGAGGAAAAGTGAAGGGAAAGGCAAAGTCCCGCTCGAACCGTGCTGGTCTGCAGTTCCCAGTTGGCCGTATCCATCGTCTGCTGCGCAAAGGCAACTATGCCGAGCGTGTCGGTGCCGGCGCACCAGTGTATCTGGCTGCCGTGATGGAGTACCTGGCCGCTGAAGTGTTGGAATTGGCAGGAAACGCTGCACGAGACAACAAGAAGACGCGCATCATCCCGCGTCATCTGCAGCTGGCCATCCGCAACGACGAGGAATTGAACAAGCTGCTGTCCGGTGTGACCATCGCCCAGGGTGGTGTGCTGCCCAACATTCAGGCCGTGCTGTTGCCGAAGAAGACCGAAAAGAAGGCCTAAGCTCACTAGCCAGCCACCAGCTGCTCCACCAAAAACCGTCCTTTTCAGGGCGACAAATCGTATTGCTAAAGAATATGTTGAACCATTCCTGTTCCCTCCCTAACCGTACCTTGGAAAATCCGCATGGAGAACGCTCAAGTATCCCACCCAGCCTGCCAGCCTGTCTCAGGTAACGCATACGCGATGAAGTAGAAGCTGACACACAGCCTCATTAACCTGATCCGCATCCGCCTGACCTTCAGTGCAGGGTAGCCAAAACATCCCATAAAAATTAAAATAGCAAACCTTGTACAGGTAGGAATTAACCCTCCCACACGGACAGGACTGAGGATATGAGGCTTTCTTAATTAAACAAATTCTACGCTGTTTCTCGACCCGACCGACTGCACATGTATTTCCATTCCATACAATCTTTTTGATAAAAGACTCGGCGAATAGGCGCCAAACCGGGTTCGGCAATCCTCTACACGTCAAGCAGCGGCCTGGTTGGGACATACAAGTTTAGTCCAAAGAGTAGTGTTGGGGAGTCGATCCGGTAGTCCTGCAACAAATAATTTCTTCTTCTTCCCAGGCATTACAAGCTCGAGCGGTCTTGGCCTGCCATTTCTGGCTTTCTGTGACTTGATTGTACCCGTAGTAAAGTAGTCAGCCCTATGTACGCCCCTAGGCGGTCTGGATGGGATTTACACCCCGGTCCTATTGTGTGTACCCGGAGCCAATTTCGCTGGTTCAGCGACTCGATGCCCAAATCGTATCTTGGGACTGTTTCAAAATTGCCCCAGTAGAAATGTAGTTTCATTTTTATCTTATGCTAGTTTTGTTTTCGTTCCATTCGCATTCCCATTCCATATTCCAGGGACCAGCCTTGCCCGTGAACAACACAACACACAGGGTTTGGTCTGATAATAGTACACAGTTTTGACATTGTATCGAAGGATCGAATAAAATTGCTTCACAAACTTCACCAACCACCACCCAGAAGAGTTGTGATTTTTTCACAACTACCCCCACGGGGGACTAAAAACGACGGTGGCGGTGGCAAAAGGAGTGCCAATGGGAGTGATCTGGTTGTTTGTACAACGCGTACGTCGGTGCCATCACTGGTGCGGGTACAATAATATTAAATGTGCATGTTCATAGGCGTCGACATAGTTTAAAAAAAAAACGATGACACTTATCGTCTGAAACCGTCGTCGTTGGTCTAAATAAACGCGTCCTCAAGGGGAAAATGCGCGCACGCATTAAACGTCGGGTAAAAGGTCGGGCGCGTCATTTTGTTTTTAAGTGGAGTTTCTGTTTTCCAGTCGTTTAAGCAATGTGTGGCGCTTGGGCAGCACCGATCGAACTAAGGAGCAGTAGAGCATCCTGATGGAGATTGCATACGCGATGCGCGCAAACACTTATACTGAAATGATTCTATCCTGTTAATAATATGTTGTTGTGAACGAGTCCACATGAGGCTTTCGAAATCTAGGATCGGCCGGACAATTGTACAGTACTGAGATTTCGCACTTAATCTGTGCGAAGCAGGCCTTGGTCACGAACTGCATTTGTGCGGGCAACAGAGGAATCAGCTATTTTATAAGATAGCATATCGCGAGACGCAATACGCAATACGGCCAGGCCGTTCTTTATGAATAAAAAAAAATAAAAAAAAAAAATATCGCGAGACGCATGAGCGTAGCGAAAGCTTCGCCAGAGAAATCACACAAAAAGAGAGCGTTTCTATCAACAGTTCGTAACGTTTCTCTCGATCCTTGTGTGTGCGACGGCAGGCTTTTCAATGCTGCTTTTTTATGACACTATACATATGTTTGATTTTCACTGATCACAATCGGGAAGGGACCTGCGCTTGTTGCTCGTCTCACTTCATGGACAGTTCCGTACTTTGCTACGAAATTTAGAAAAAAAACCCCTGTGGTACCGTGTCTCAGCGTCTGCACTAGATGGCGTCTCTCTTTGAGCATGCCTGAACACTGGTTCTGTTCGATATTCGAATCACCGCAAACGAACACCAATGATCACTTAAAATAATTCTCAATATTTTCAAACCAACCATCGATCAAAGTTGTAAAATGTAGGCATTTTAGGCAACGCTAACGGATTGTGGTCCTGAAAAGGACCGTTGAGATGAGCTGGCAACAGCTGTGTTCGCTGGCTGGCGGGGTCGTCGGGCTTAACCTCCGAAACCGTACAGAGTGCGACCTTGGCGCTTCAGCGCGTACACGACGTCCATCGCTGTGACGGTCTTGCGCTTGGCGTGTTCGGTGTAGGTGACTGCATCACGGATCACGTTCTCCAGGAATACCTTCAGCACGCCACGAGTTTCCTCGTAAATCAGGCCAGAGATACGCTTCACTCCTCCACGGCGGGCCAGACGACGGATAGCTGGCTTGGTGATTCCCTGGATGTTATCGCGCAGCACTTTGCGATGACGCTTGGCTCCTCCTTTGCCCAGACCTTTGCCTCCCTTTCCGCGTCCAGTCATTTTGATCCGTAAGGTTCAGTTTCACAATGCACAATAAATGCTCTCGGCGCGAGACCGCGCCATTATATACACTTTAGGCCACACCAACACATGCGTACCCTCTGTCGTACGCTCGCTGCGAGGAAGTGTGCATGTGTGCAGGCCGAGCGATCTTATAAAAGGGGCGTCGGAAGTCGTGAAACTCTATTTCAGAAGCCACTTCGCATCGAGAAAGACACGCTCACGTCCCGCTACCCTCAGCCAACAGTGTACAATGGCCCGTACGAAGCAAACTGCCCGTAAATCGACCGGAGGCAAGGCCCCGCGCAAGCAGCTGGCCACCAAGGCCGCTCGCAAGAGTGCTCCGGCCACCGGAGGAGTGAAGAAGCCGCATCGTTACCGTCCGGGAACCGTAGCCCTGCGTGAAATCCGTCGCTACCAGAAGTCGACCGAGCTGCTCATCCGCAAGCTGCCCTTCCAGCGTCTGGTTCGTGAAATTGCGCAAGACTTCAAGACCGACCTGCGTTTCCAGAGCTCGGCCGTGATGGCCCTGCAGGAAGCCAGCGAGGCGTACCTTGTCGGCCTGTTCGAGGACACCAACCTGTGCGCCATCCACGCGAAGCGCGTCACCATCATGCCGAAAGACATCCAGCTGGCCCGTCGCATCCGTGGAGAGCGTGCCTAAGTCGTCGCTGTCCCTCGAGCGGCAGTCTCGCCCCAAACAAAAACGGTCCTTCTCAGGACCACCAGAAATGTTGAGCAAAAGAGTAATGTTGAAATCATCCTCCTTCCAATCATGTCGATTCATTTTGTTGGTTAGAAAAATGTTGCATGGAGTACTCGATGCACGCGTGTTGTTGGCATGGGAGCCTAGAGAATAGCTTTGCTTGGTTGAGTGGTGCGCGACGCCACACCAACAAGGTACCCGTGTGAAGCGATCGCCATGGATATGAAATTCTATTTTCAGGTCAAGCCAGGTAGTCATGATTGCCATCAATGTTTACCACAATGCAGCAATACTCCGATGTACGCTAATGTTTCAAAACTGATAGTTCATAATTGTTTGTACGAAAACGTTTGATCATTATTCTGCACTGCCTTCATCACAAACATATATGCATTAAGTACATACAAACATGAATAATATTCATAAACACAAGTAATGTCTCAGGCAAGCAAAAGGATGAGTAAATGAACGATACAAAATGCTGCTCTCCGTTGGAGAAACCCAGGTTAGAAAATCATCATCCTTTCTCGCTTTGGTAGGTTTACTTTTTGCTTAGATAGAGCGAGATAGACGATTTTGTTACCTGGGAACGCTAGGAAATGCCCCGTAAGTGGCTGTCTACCGCGATTCTATTGCGCAACTTGAATATTGTGCGACTGGAATTAGTTGGTAACATTTGATGATGGAGGGTTGGGTTGGGACAAATTCTTTTCGACAGATGCGTATTGTGGTCCTGAAAAGGACCGGTTGGTTGGATGGATAGATGGATGAGCTTCCCCCGTCCGTCGAGAATTACTTCGAGCTGGTGTACTTGGTAACTGCCTTAGTTCCTTCGGAGACGGCGTGCTTGGCCAGCTCACCGGGCAGCAGCAGGCGGACGGCGGTTTGGATTTCGCGGGACGTGATCGTCGAGCGCTTGTTGTAGTGCGCCAGGCGGGACGCTTCGGCAGCGATGCGCTCGAAGATGTCGTTCACGAAACTGTTCATGATGCTCATCGCCTTCGAGGAAATACCGGTGTCCGGGTGGACCTGCTTCAACACCTTGTAGATGTAGATAGCGTAGCTCTCCTTGCGGGTCTTCCTTTTCTTCTTCTTGTCCGACTTGGAGATGTTTTTCTGGGCCTTGCCAGATTTCTTCGCAGCCTTTCCACTGGTTTTCGGTGCCATTTCGCTAGCTTACGACGGGTACGATGCCAACTGTCGGAGAGTAGAAACGCGTTTGATACCGATCCAGTTTTTTTTTTTTTAAAGTTAAAGAATTTATTGATGGATATCTTAGAATTAACATTATTAACATATTTTCGCGAGAATCAACTGAAATGTTTTTCAGCGCTCTTGTCGTTTTGTATGCCAAGAGGCAGTTCTTTTTGTTAAATTAAATAATGATGTTGTATGCACTTAGGCTAATTGTTAGTTTAAACTTACAAACTAAATAACAACTTATGAACTAAAACAAACTACTATCTTAAAACTAGCTAACTACCTTATTCTCTAAATATTAGGTTTTTCACCTGCTGGTGTGTGGAAACCGCTGCTGAAGTCTGCAACCGGTTGATGATGTTGTCTGCTATGACGTCGAATGGTGCTGTGTTCGCTGCATCGTAGAGCTCCTCAAGCCGTGTCCAGCTGGGAGCGTTCAGAATGAGACGGAGGATTCTATTGCAATTGGTTTGTATCTTCAGCAGGTTCGTCCTTGCACAGGTACGCCAGACAGGAATGCCGTACGTTGCTGTGGGCAGGACGATCTGTTTGTAGATGGCTATCTTGTTGGATGGGTGTAACTTGGAGCGTCTGTTGATGAGTGGGTATAGCTTCCCCAATAGGATGAGCAAGCGGATGGATGTTTGCTTGGTGTGGTGATGGAACAGCATACGGTTGTCGATGGTGATCCCGAGGTATCGCACCGTCGTCTTCCACGGCAACCGGATGCTGTCGATGGTGATGTGCTGGGTTTGGGGACTGATGAGCTGTTTTGACGGGCGATGGGGGATGATCATCGCCTGGGTCTTGGAGTGGTTGATTTTGATCTTCCAGCTGGAAGCATACTGTCCGATGATGGTCAGCGAACGTTGAGCGCCGCTTCTCAACTCTACCAACGTCCTACCCTTCGTCGCGATGGCCATGTCGTCTGCAAACAGGAACATGTCCGCACCGACGGGAAGGGTCGGCAGGTCCGCAGTGTACAGCAAATAGAGCAAAGGCCCCAATATGCTGCCCTGCGGAACACCGGCTGGTACTGTAGCAGCACCAGAGGCAGTTGAGGAGACGACGACCCGGAACGTCCGCTGTTGTAGATAGTTGTGCAGGATGTTCACCAGGTGAGCTGGAACCCCGAACCTGCATAACTTGTGGATGAGCCCGTTGTGCCACACGTTGTCGAACGCCTTCTCGATGTCCAGCAGGACGACAGCGGTGGATTTGGAAACTCGTTTGTTTCTTTGGATGGTGTTCTTGAGCCGAAGAAGCTGTAGTGTGGAGGAATGGCCGGACCGGAAACCGAACTGCTCCGCTGGGATGAGTTGCCGCTCGTCGACTGCATCGCGAAGCCTCCAGTAAACTAATCTCTCGAAGAGTTTACCGGGAGCACTCAGCAGACTGATGGGTCGATAGCTTGCAGGCAGCGTCGGATCCTTCCCTGGCTTTAGGATCGGGATCACCTTAGCGCACTTCCAGGACTGTGGGAAATAGAAAAGTTGAAAACAACGGTTATAGATATTTACCAGAAGTGATAGCGCCTTTGGTTGCAGTTTTTTCAAAAGAATGTTGAAGATGCCGTCGAAGCCGGGCGCCTTCATGTTCCTCATTCTCTTGACTGCAGCCTTCACTTCTGCTATGGTGGTTTGGTCTTCGGGTGGAAAGGGTGGGTCGTCCGCAACGAGTCGGTCAATCGTCGCAGCCACAGATGACTCATGTGGACTGGGCATCGACAGACCGATCTGGTGAGCACTGGCAAACTGGTGGGCAAGTGCATCGGACTTTTCTGCTGGTGTGTATGCCGTCTGGGTCGTGGCTATGATGAGTGGTGGTACTGGTCTGGGTTTGGTGCGAAGGACTTTTGCAGTTTTCCAGAAGCTGGGTGCATGGGGAGGTAGCCTTTGGACCATACGCTCGAAGCTGTTGTTGCGGATCGTCTGTACTCGCTCGCGGATGATATGCATAAGCTGCGTGGCCTGGCGTTTCAGCAACAAGTCCCCAGTCCGCTGATACCGTCGCCTCAGCATATTACGTCTGGTGATGAGTGATCGCGTGTGGTCATCGAGAACGAGAATCTCACCACGCACACTCCTCTCCGGGACGCACTCCGCTTCAGCTGCTTTGACGGCACCCTCGAACCGGGCGATTGCTGCGTCAACGTCGGGTATCGCGGGACCAACGTCAGTGTTGTCGATAAGCTGGTCCACGGTCCTCCCAAAGCGAGCCCAGTCGGTGTGGCAGTAGTCCTTTCGCAGTAGAGGTGGATGTCGGGTTGCATTCAGATTCAGTTCCGTTAAGACCGGGAAGTGATCTGAGTTCAGCTCATCGATGGTTTGGGGTTTGCTGCAGATGAAATTTGAAAGGAAAATATCTATTATTGAATGGATACCTCGGTTGGGGATGTGTGTTGGAGCATCGGGGAACTGCACGACGAAATTCCCACGCTGCAACAGGTCCGCCAGGGCGATTCCGTTTGTGTTGCTCCGTACGTTGCCCCACAACTGGTGCCTGGCGTTGAGATCACCCCCAATGAGTGAACGGGCCGGATTGCTGGTGATGATGTGTAGCTCTTGTCGGAACGTAGCTCTCCGCGACAGGGTGCACTGCCGCGGACAGTAGACTGCCGTAAGCTGCAGTGGACCGGTGTCGGTATAGAGCTGGACGCCTATTGCTTCTATGGTGGTGGTGTTGTAGTGCGGGAGTAGTGTGTGCCGGATTCCACGTCGGATCGCTATGGCAACACCGCCGCCTCGGGAGGTGGTGCGATCCAGACGATGGATGGTGTAGTTGCCTAAGAAGAAACTCATCTCAGGCTTGAGATATGTTTCCACTATTAGCGCTGCATCGATGTTGTGCCGGACGAGGAAGTCACCGAGTGGAATTTGCTTAGTCCGAACGGACTGAGCATTCCATGTGATGACTCGCAGCGCCCGGTCAGTGAAGGAGCATCAATAGTTCTCCGATAACGGCGATTTGTTCTCCCTTGTTGCGGCAAAGGCGGATCTTCGGGAGCATTCTGCTAAATATAGCGAATAGCTCTTCCGGGCTGAACAGGTCTTCCGATGAAGTTGTGGCTGGAGTTGTGGTTGGTGTTGTAGCTGGTGTGTCTGGAGCGTTCTTGATGTCCTGCAGTCGCTTCGCAAGGTTGTATCTCGGTGCTGTGGATTGCAAGGAAGAAGAAGAGGTTGGTTTAGGTTGTGGTACTGTTGGGTTAGGTTGTGGGATGCGCGCTGCCGCAGGTCGGACGCTTGGAGTGGTTGGTGCTGACACAATCTGCGCAAAGCTTTTGGCCTTGGGAGCAGTGTGCAACACCGGAGGAGGAATGGGGTGTGGGAGTGTGGTTTGGATGGTGGCTAACGGTGGAAGCGCGTGCCACACGTTAGCTTTGGCTGGTGGAGGAGCAGAGTTTCGACCGTTGGCGCGCTGACGAATCTCAATGTATTTGGCCCGCTTTGGACACGACGGATCATCGGCGCGATGAGCAGCACCACAGTTCGAGCACTTTACTGTGCCCGAACCCGATGGACACTGCTCCGAGAGATGCTCCGCCGCGCAGATGGCACACCGAGGTTTAATTTGGCAATGGCGAGTACCATGCCCAAAAGCCTGACATCGATGGCATTGCGTCGGGCCTTTCTTCCCTCCGCGGTACGGCTCCCATCGCACGATGACTTGCTGGATTGACCGTACTGCCTCCAGCTTTTTTAGCGAGCATGTTCCTCGCTTGAAATGAACCAGGTACAACCTGGTTTGAATGCCCTCTGCGCGGCGCTTGATCTCGAACGCCTCCAAAACGTCGAGCTGGTGGATTTCCTTCAGTTCACAAACGATCTCCGCGAGGTCCGTTTCCGGAAGCCCACGAAGCACCGCCTTGAAGGGACGCATGTTTTTAGCGTCATGCGAAAAATATTCCGCATTCCGCTGCTGCAGGTAGTTAAGGACCTCCTGCTGTTCAGCAGGAGATCGAACGGTGATTGACGTGCCTACGCCGGAGATACGGAACTCTGGTGTGATTCCACGAGCCTGCAGTTCCGGACGCAGGACAGCTACTGGGAGTGACTTCACCGTGATCGGAGGCATTTTTGCCGCCGATACGGGAGCCGGAGCCGATGTACGCCCTGCAGGAACAGCGGGCGTAGCTGGTGTTGTGGAAGGCTTCGTTGTCGGGACTGCCTTCCGTTGTCGCCGGTTTACGGTGACAAATTGTGCCAGGTTATCCTCCTGCACGCTGGTGGATGAACGTGACTCCGTACTGTCCACGCTCATCGTATCGTCAGATTCCTCCGAAGAGGAAGAAACCACGCTCCTCGAGCGCTTGGACTCGGCCGAATCGGAGCTCGATCCTACCGAGTCTGGCTTCCCACTCCTCCTTCTACCACGCTTCGGCATAGCCGAAGTCGAAGCCGAAGCAGGCTACGAGGCTACACTCACGAACAGGCACAAGCGCAGCACACGAACACACACACAGGTACGAATACGATACACGGAGAATCACAGCACAGGTACAGTAGCACAACACGGGCACACCAAGAAGCACAGTCAAGTAGCAGGGACTAATCGCAGGCAGCATAACCACACTGGTCGAAGTCCAGGCACGGTATGATTTTTTTTTTTTTTTTTTTTTTCGTTTATTTATAGAGGCTTTGGGTCTTTGAGACTTCATTCGCCTCTTTCCTGTCTATTGTTACATATGTGTGGTAAAAACTATGGCTTAACTATTGCTTAACTATTATTCTTTTAGTAATATGGAAACTATTATGCTATAAATTTATAGTTCTCGGTACAGGTTGCTGATGTGTAAAAATCGGATGAGGCGGTTCTGCTGTTGCTTGTCGGGAGACAGTATGATGGCTAGGTCGGTATCTAGTTGGCAGGAGGTTCGGTGTGTAGTGTATCCATGGCAATCGGTAAGGATGTGGCGGACGGTAATGTCGACGCCACAGAAGCTGCAAAGTGGAGGACTGGATCGTTCGAGCAGGTAGGAGTGGGTCAGGCGGGTGTGACCAATGCGAAGCCGGGAAAGGACTCGTTGGATGTGGCTGGAATCGGGATCGTCCCAGGGTGCGGTGTTGTGCTTGATGGAGCGGAGTTTTGTGGAGAGGTCTAGGTTGTGCCAGGTGGTGTTCCAGTGTTGAGCGACTATTGCGTTAGTGAAGCGGATGGCGTCACGGCGCGAAAGAGAGCTGTGCGGTTCGGCCGGACGGAGCCGACCTTGGTTGGCAAGACGGTCGGCTTTCTCGTTTCCGTCGATTCCGGAATGACCCGGAATCCAACAGAGGACTATGTCAGGAGATGGAAGGATGTCATCTAGGAGCTGAATGTGTGGGTCTTTTGAGGAACCGTGTTGAAGGGCTGCCAGAACACTAGCGCTGTCGGTGAAGATGACGTTCGGAATGTCGGTCCGAAGTCCTTCATCGGCGGCAAGACGGATGGCTATTGCTTCGGCTGAAAAGATAGAGGTGTGGTTAGGGAGCTTGATGGCACAATTTTCGAGGCTGGAATGGATCCCACAGCCGGCTGACTCCCGATTGACGGAGCCGTCTGTGTAGATGTGGTGATGGTGCTGGTATTTGGTCCGGATCAGGTGCGTAAAGGTGGTACTAGCGATGTGGCTGCTTTTTCCGGTTCCCCGGAGAGTTTGTTTCAGTTCCCAGTCTATGGCAGGAGTGCTATGGTACCAGGGACGTGTTCCCCGGTGGCTGGATTGGATGATCGGAGGAAGCTGGTGGTTGGTGAGTTGTTGCAGGTCGCAGTTAGCTCTGGTAATGAGGGCAGTTGCGTCGATTCCTTTCTCAAGGATCCGAGCTGCAGCTGCGACGAGTCTGTTGGTGATGATGTGCTGAAATGGAAGAAAACCGCTTTCGCAGAGGAGGGAAACAATCGGACTGGTGACAAAAGCACCAGTAGCGTAGCGGATGGCTGTATGGTAGACGGGTGCTACTCTCTTCTCGAAGGTTGCTCGCTCGCGGGAAACAATCTCGATGCCGTAGAGTAGTTTAGGTAGGAGCCAGGCGTTGATGATGCGATTCAGGGTTGAGCGGGAGGCCCGAGCTTTGCCGGTTCCAAGCATCCGGAACAAGTTCAGCCGGTTGTTTGCTTCCTTCTTGACCCTGTTGGAATGTGGAAGAAAAGAAAGCCTACTGTCGAAGGTTACGCCGAGTATGTCGGCTATCTTTGTGTTGGGTATTGGTGTCCTATTAAAAGATATTGGTCGTCGTTGACTGCAAGAGCAGTGTTTGCAGATATGGAGGATTTTGGACTTTGTGTGTGATATTTCGTAGCCAGTCCATCTCGACCACTGTCGAACCTTGTCAACCCCTGTTTGCAGGAGTTTACGAGATTCGCAAGCAGTATGAGATGAAGAGGCTAGGATAATATCGTCTGCATAGAGGAATGCTTGGATTTCTGTGGGAAGGGAGCAAAAAAGAGATTCCATACTGATGAGGAAAAGGGTTGGAGAGAGAATGGCCCCTTGTGGAACACCATTCTCTTGTGTGTAGGGGTTGGATAGTTCGGTTCCTATTTGTACTCTAAAAGTCCTGTCCGTAAGGAAGCTATCAATGAACTTGGTTAAAAGTCCACCAAAGCCCCAACGAGACAGTTGTGTAAGAATGGCATGACGCCAGGTTCGATCAAAGGCTTTGGATAGGTCTATGATTGCTAGGTCTATGTGGTGGTCTCTACTAGTGGCTTTATCTAATAGATCGTCCAGCTTGGCAAAGTACGTTTCCGTACCTCTACCCGGCTGGAACGCATGCTGGTTATTGCTAAAGAGATTACGGTCTTGTAGTTCCTGTGTTAATCTACGGTTTACCATCCTTTCCAACACCTTAGCAATACAGTTAAGGAGCGAGATTGGACGGTAACTATCTATTTCATTAATGGGTTTTTTGGGTTTAGGAATCGGAATTGTTAAACTGCCTTTCCAGTCCGCCGGGATATTCCCGGTGCACCAGATGCTATTGTAAATGTTAAGAAGTATTAGTTTCGCATACGGGGGCAGGTTTTTCAGCAAAGGATAACCTACGTTGTCAGGGCCGGAAGATTTGCCCTGACATTTTCTGAGGGACCAGTTTAGTTCAGCTATTGAGAAAGGTCTATTGTATCTATGGTTAGTGGCATCTACTTGGGGAAGTGGGATCTGTTCTGCAGTTTGTTTGTGACGACGGAATTGTGGAGAAAAGTTGTCTGTAGCTGAAACATTTGCAAAGTGTTTTGCAAATGCTTCAGGTACTTCCGCGGGAGGGATGGTGGTAGATGGATTGGTTGGAAGGTTAAGGGTAATGGGAGCATAAGAGCGTTGGTTGTGGCCCGAGAGCACACTCACCCGCCGCCAAAGCTCCTTACAGGTCAAGAGAGGGTTGACATCAGCTACGAACTGATTCCAACTACTCTCTTTCGCTGTCCGGATTGCTTCTTTGGCAAGGCGATTGGCTACCCGATACCGTTCGGCTAATATAGGTGTGAAAAAATTATCGGGAATATGGTTTGCGCGGCGAAATCGGCGTAGAGCAGCGCGACGGGCTTTGATAGCTCGCGCGACTGTCTCATTCCACCAGGGGACATTTCTTCGGGAGGAAGTATTGCCTTTTGTACGAGGAATACTAAGGGAAGCTGCTATTTTAATGGTTTCTACGAAGCGGGAAATGGAGGGGTTTTCGTCAAGTGGAAGATTGAATCGGATTTCTGTTTGATACCTTTCCCAGTCAGCCTCCTCATACTTCCAACGGGAGCGTATGAGGGATGGCTGAGAACGAAAGGAGCTATGGATTAAGAGTGGGAAATGGTCACTGTTGTGTGTGTCTGTGTCAACGGCTATGTGAAATTGAGGTGCCATGGAAGATGACACCGCACAGTAGTCTAAGATGGAGCTTTTCCCGTCGGAGGGAGAAACGCGGGTTGGGGTTTGGTTGTAGAGGATTTCTAAATCGACAGAAGGAAATATGCTGTCTAGGAGGTTGCCACGGGAGTTGGTAAGGGGACAACCCCAGGTGCTGTGTTGGGCATTAAGATCTCCGAGGAGGATCAATGGAAAAGAGAGCTGTGAGAGAAGGGTAGGAAGGTCATTTTGTATAGCAGACAACCTGAGGGAGGGAGATAGGTACATGCAGAGGACGGTTGCTTTAAGTGGAGATGTAATTTGTACGGCTACTGATGGGATTGAAGTGGTTAGTTTAATTGTTTTAGTCGGAATGTGTTTAAGCACACCCAAACACACATTTTGGTGTGGATGAGTAGGGTTAATATTAAAAAACCAGTTATATTTGTTGAAAGGAGTGGAAGAAAGAGAGGGTATAGCTTGTGTTTCTTGCAGGGTGATGATGCTGGGATTATGTTTGGTAATGAGGAGTTTTAATTCATCTAGATTATTTTTTATGCTTCTAATATTCCAGGATAATCCAAAAAGAGATTGTTGGTTAGAGGTATTCGATGGGTTTTGGGGATCACCGGTAATAGGATGGGCAGGGGATTCAGATCTGTGATGGGGTTTAGAAGCGATCAGGGAGAAAAAGAGTTACCTAGCTAGGTTTTTTCTTTTTCTTGCTACGGGTGGAAACGGAGGAAGGAGAAGGGATGGTGGAGGAGTTAGGGATTGCGGGAGAGGGAAGGTTGGGGATGGTGGTGGGGGTGGTTGGGGTTTCCTCTTCCGAGGAGGGAGAGCCCTTATTCCCGCGGGCTCGCTTGCGGGAGATGGATGAGGTGGTAGAGGCAGTGTCATCTGTGTCAGTTAGAGTAGTGTCGGTTTCTGATTCTAGTGAACTTTCGTTTTGTTGTTGTTTGATTGTTTTGTTCATGTGTTTTGTGAAGGATTTCATCATTTTAGACTGGTCGCGTATTTGTTTTCTTAGTTCTTCAATAGATGTGTGCAGTGTTTTGATTAGTTCGTCTTGTTCTTTGTTTTTGGCTTCGAGATTGGCAATAATAGCGTCTTTTTCGTCCGTGATTGTCTGTTGTGCGTAGGTTAGTCTTTGTTGGACAAGGGAAGGAACTACGGGCAAACTAACAAATTTACGGGCTTCGCCAAATGAACAGTTATTGTCTACCTTGTATTTGATGATAGCTTCTTCTTGTAGGTAGCGGGGACAGGAGCGGGAGAAGGCGTTATGTGGTCCTTTGCAGTTGATGCACACGGGGTCGACGGGGCAATCTCCGTGGGCAGGCGTACCGCAGTTGGCGCAGGCTTGAGCTACCTTGCAGCTCATCTTGGTGTGTCCGTAATGAGCGCAATTGTAGCACATCATGGGTTTCGGGTAGTAAGGTCGGGTAGAAACTTGCAGGGCACCGAGGCGGATGGTAGATGGTATCGAGGTGGTGTTTATGCGAAGCAGGAAAATGTTGGTGTTCACGATGTCTCCGTTCACCTTTCGCGTAAATCTACGTACAAAAATCACTTTCTGGTCCTTGAGTTCGTTCAAAATTTCATCGTCGTTGAGGTCTTTTAAATCGGGGGAATAGATCACGCATTGGACACTATTAAGGTTGGTATGGGGAGTCACTGTCACAGGGGTTCCGTCGATAAGTTTGGTAAGGGATTGGAGCGTTTGGAATTGTTTAGAGCTACGGGTTTTAATGAGGAGTTTTTTGCCGTTGTCGATCGGTTTTCCGGGCTCGGAAAGTTGACCAGCAAGGGAGGAAAGAGATTTGCCAATTACAAAAGGGTTTTTAGGGAGAGGGGATCCGTCGGTCGTTTGCAAAACTAAGAATTTCATGTCACCGTGTTCGTCTTTTCTGTCCATAAATAGGGGTAAGGACCTCTCATTTCGAGAGGGCCCACCGGGAGGGGGAAAATCCCTCTCGGGGAAAAGTGGGCCTGGCATTATGATGCCGGGCCCAGTGAAAAAGGATTTAAAATGTCCAGTCAGTCACAAAAAATAGAATAAACACTGCACAAAAAATTATCTCTACGTCACCACACACACTGAACACCAAGAGTCTTTTTCCTCACTTATTCGAATGTCTTTTCACTACGCCACTGCACTAAAGTTATGAAATTTATGGTGTCTCGTCTCACTCTTAATCTCTTAAAACGAGCACCACTGCACAGAAGTTACAGAATGTAGCACAAACGGGTACAGCAACACACGGAAAAACCACCGGTAAAATCCCCGGGTAAATACGCACGGGGAAGAATTCCGGGTATCCCAGGTAAACACTGCACTGCACACTGCACGGAAACACAGGGAAGCAGCACAGCTGTATGGAGGCGAAAATCCCACGGTAACAGGTCACAAACTAGAGCACACGTAAACACGTCCTTCCAGGATGACTGTCACAGTAAGAATGAGGCACGGTATGATGATACCGATCCAATCGCTTCATTCGGCTTTTATTTGGAACTGAGGTGACAGGCGCGCAACCAGAGAGGAGATTGCCGACGTTTTCTCTCCCGGTATATAAACGAGAAAAGGGCGCGTTTTCTGGCACAAACGAACAAGCTACGAAGCATCGCACATCGCCGCGTCGCGCTCTCAACGAACTCAACTGAAACCCAAGCCTTCATCATGTCTGGCCGTGGAAAGGGAGGAAAAGTGAAGGGAAAGGCAAAGTCCCGCTCGAACCGTGCTGGTCTGCAGTTCCCAGTTGGCCGTATCCATCGTCTGCTGCGCAAAGGCAACTATGCCGAGCGTGTCGGTGCCGGCGCACCAGTGTATCTGGCTGCCGTGATGGAGTACCTGGCCGCTGAAGTGTTGGAATTGGCAGGAAACGCTGCACGAGACAACAAGAAGACGCGCATCATCCCGCGTCATCTGCAGCTGGCCATCCGCAACGACGAGGAATTGAACAAGCTGCTGTCCGGTGTGACCATCGCCCAGGGTGGTGTGCTGCCCAACATTCAGGCCGTGCTGTTGCCGAAGAAGACCGAAAAGAAGGCCTAAGCTCACTAGCCAGCCACCAGCTGCTCCACCAAAAACCGTCCTTTTCAGGGCGACAAATCGTATTGCTAAAGAATATGTTGAACCATTCCTGTTCCCTCCCTAACCGTACCTTCGAAAATCCGCATGGAGAACGCTCAAGTATCCCACCCAGCCTGCCAGCCTGTCTCAGGTAACGCATGCGAGATGAAGTAGAAGCTGACACACAGCCTCATTAACCTGATCCGCATCCGCCTGACCTTCAGTGCAGGGTAGCCAAAACATCCCATAAAAATTAAAATAGCAAACCTTGTACAGGTAGGAATTAACCCTCCCACACGGACTCCCTGAGGATGAGGCTTTCTTAATCAAACAAATTCTACGCTGTTTCTCGACCCGACCGACTGCACATGTATTTCCATTCCATACAATCTTTTTGATAAAAGACTCGGCGAATAGGCGCCAAAACGGGTTCGGCAATCCTCTACACGTCAAGCAGCGGCCTGGTTGGGACATACAAGTTTAGTTCGGTAGTCCCGCAACAAATAATTTCTTCTTCTTCCCAGGCATTACAACCTCGAGCGGTCTTGGCTTGCCATTTCTGGCTTTCTGTGACTTGATTGTACCCGTAGCAAAGTAGTCAGAACGTTGTACGCCCCTAGGCGGTCTGGATGGGATCTAAACCCCGGTCCTATTGTGTGTACCCGGAGCCAATTTCGCTGGTTCAGCGACTCGATGCCCAAATCGTATCTTGAAATGTTTCAAATTTGCCCCAAAAGAAATGTAGTTTTATTTTTATCTTATGCTAGTTTTGTTTTCTTCCCATTCGCATTCCCATCCCGCATTCCAGGGATCAGCTTTGCCCGTGAACAACACAACACACATGGTTTGGTCTGATAAAAGTACACAGTTTTGCGATTGTGTCGAAGGATCGAATAAAATTGCTTCACAAACTTCACCAACCACCACCCAGAAGAGTTGTGATTTTTTCACAACTACCCCCACGGGGGACTAAAAACGACGGCGGCGGTGGCAAAAGGAGTGGCAATGGGAGTGATCTGGTTGTTTGTACAACGCGTACGTCGGTGCCATCACTGGTGCGGGTACAATAATATTAAATGTGCATGTTCATAGGCGTCGACATAGTTTAAAAAACGATGACACTTATCGTCTGAAACCGTCGTCGTTGGTCTAAATAAACGCGTCCTCGAGGCGAAAAGGCGCGCACGCATTAAACGTCGGGTAAAAGGTCGGGCGCGTCATTTTGTTTTTAAGTGGAGTTTCTGTTTTCCAGTCGTTTAAGCAATGTGTGGCGCTTGGGCAGCACCGATCGAACTAAGGAGCAGTAGAGCATCCTGATGGAGATTGCATACGCGATGCGCGCAAACACTTATACTGAAATGATTCTATCCTGTTAATAATATGTTGTTGTGAACGAGTCCACATGAGGCTTTCGAAATCTAGGATCGGCCGGACAATTGTACAGTACTGAGATTTCGCACTTAATCTGTGCGAAGCAGGCCTTGGTCACGAACTGCATTTGTGCGGGCAACAGAGGAATCAGCTATTTTATAAGATAGCATATCGCGAGACGCAATACGCAATACGGCCAGGCCGTTCTTTATGAATAAAAAAAAATAAAAAAAAAAAATATCGCGAGACGCATGAGCGTAGCGAAAGCTTCGCCAGAGAAATCACACAAAAAGAGAGCGTTTCTATCAACAGTTCGTAACGTTTCTCTCGATCCTTGTGTGTGCGACGGCAGGCTTTTCAATGCTGCTTTTTTATGACACTATACATATGTTTGATTTTCACTGATCACAATCGGGAAGGGACCTGCGCTTGTTGCTCGTCTCACTTCATGGACAGTTCCGTACTTTGCTACGAAATTTAGAAAAAAAACCCCTGTGGTACCGTGTCTCAGCGTCTGCACTAGATGGCGTCTCTCTTTGAGCATGCCTGAACACTGGTTCTGTTCGATATTCGAATCACCGCAAACGAACACCAATGATCACTTAAAATAATTCTCAATATTTTCAAACCAACCATCGATCAAAGTTGTAAAATGTAGGCATTTTAGGCAACGCTAACGGATTGTGGTCCTGAAAAGGACCGTTGAGATGAGCTGGCAACAGCTGTGTTCGCTGGCTGGCGGGGTCGTCGGGCTTAACCTCCGAAACCGTACAGAGTGCGACCTTGGCGCTTCAGCGCGTACACGACGTCCATCGCTGTGACGGTCTTGCGCTTGGCGTGTTCGGTGTAGGTGACTGCATCACGGATCACGTTCTCCAGGAATACCTTCAGCACGCCACGAGTTTCCTCGTAAATCAGGCCAGAGATACGCTTCACTCCTCCACGGCGGGCCAGACGACGGATAGCTGGCTTGGTGATTCCCTGGATGTTATCGCGCAGCACTTTGCGATGACGCTTGGCTCCTCCTTTGCCCAGACCTTTGCCTCCCTTTCCGCGTCCAGTCATTTTGATCCGTAAGGTTCAGTTTCACAATGCACAATAAATGCTCTCGGCGCGAGACCGCGCCATTATATACACTTTAGGCCACACCAACACATGCGTACCCTCTGTCGTACGCTCGCTGCGAGGAAGTGTGCATGTGTGCAGGCCGAGCGATCTTATAAAAGGGGCGTCGGAAGTCGTGAAACTCTATTTCAGAAGCCACTTCGCATCGAGAAAGACACGCTCACGTCCCGCTACCCTCAGCCAACAGTGTACAATGGCCCGTACGAAGCAAACTGCCCGTAAATCGACCGGAGGCAAGGCCCCGCGCAAGCAGCTGGCCACCAAGGCCGCTCGCAAGAGTGCTCCGGCCACCGGAGGAGTGAAGAAGCCGCATCGTTACCGTCCGGGAACCGTAGCCCTGCGTGAAATCCGTCGCTACCAGAAGTCGACCGAGCTGCTCATCCGCAAGCTGCCCTTCCAGCGTCTGGTTCGTGAAATTGCGCAAGACTTCAAGACCGACCTGCGTTTCCAGAGCTCGGCCGTGATGGCCCTGCAGGAAGCCAGCGAGGCGTACCTTGTCGGCCTGTTCGAGGACACCAACCTGTGCGCCATCCACGCGAAGCGCGTCACCATCATGCCGAAAGACATCCAGCTGGCCCGTCGCATCCGTGGAGAGCGTGCCTAAGTCGTCGCTGTCCCTCGAGCGGCAGTCTCGCCCCAAACAAAAACGGTCCTTCTCAGGACCACCAGAAATGTTGAGCAAAAGAGTAATGTTGAAATCATCCTCCTTCCAATCATGTCGATTCATTTTGTTGGTTAGAAAAATGTTGCATGGAGTACTCGATGCACGCGTGTTGTTGGCATGGGAGCCTAGAGAATAGCTTTGCTTGGTTGAGTGGTGCGCGACGCCACACCAACAAGGTACCCGTGTGAAGCGATCGCCATGGATATGAAATTCTATTTTCAGGTCAAGCCAGGTAGTCATGATTGCCATCAATGTTTACCACAATGCAGCAATACTCCGATGTACGCTAATGTTTCAAAACTGATAGTTCATAATTGTTTGTACGAAAACGTTTGATCATTATTCTGCACTGCCTTCATCACAAACATATATGCATTAAGTACATACAAACATGAATAATATTCATAAACACAAGTAATGTCTCAGGCAAGCAAAAGGATGAGTAAATGAACGATACAAAATGCTGCTCTCCGTTGGAGAAACCCAGGTTAGAAAATCATCATCCTTTCTCGCTTTGGTAGGTTTACTTTTTGCTTAGATAGAGCGAGATAGACGATTTTGTTACCTGGGAACGCTAGGAAATGCCCCGTAAGTGGCTGTCTACCGCGATTCTATTGCGCAACTTGAATATTGTGCGACTGGAATTAGTTGGTAACATTTGATGATGGAGGGTTGGGTTGGGACAAATTCTTTTCGACAGATGCGTATTGTGGTCCTGAAAAGGACCGGTTGGTTGGATGGATAGATGGATGAGCTTCCCCCGTCCGTCGAGAATTACTTCGAGCTGGTGTACTTGGTAACTGCCTTAGTTCCTTCGGAGACGGCGTGCTTGGCCAGCTCACCGGGCAGCAGCAGGCGGACGGCGGTTTGGATTTCGCGGGACGTGATCGTCGAGCGCTTGTTGTAGTGCGCCAGGCGGGACGCTTCGGCAGCGATGCGCTCGAAGATGTCGTTCACGAAACTGTTCATGATGCTCATCGCCTTCGAGGAAATACCGGTGTCCGGGTGGACCTGCTTCAACACCTTGTAGATGTAGATAGCGTAGCTCTCCTTGCGGGTCTTCCTTTTCTTCTTCTTGTCCGACTTGGAGATGTTTTTCTGGGCCTTGCCAGATTTCTTCGCAGCCTTTCCACTGGTTTTCGGTGCCATTTCGCTAGCTTACGACGGGTACGATGCCAACTGTCGGAGAGTAGAAACGCGTTTGATACCGATCCAGTTTTTTTTTTTTTAAAGTTAAAGAATTTATTGATGGATATCTTAGAATTAACATTATTAACATATTTTCGCGAGAATCAACTGAAATGTTTTTCAGCGCTCTTGTCGTTTTGTATGCCAAGAGGCAGTTCTTTTTGTTAAATTAAATAATGATGTTGTATGCACTTAGGCTAATTGTTAGTTTAAACTTACAAACTAAATAACAACTTATGAACTAAAACAAACTACTATCTTAAAACTAGCTAACTACCTTATTCTCTAAATATTAGGTTTTTCACCTGCTGGTGTGTGGAAACCGCTGCTGAAGTCTGCAACCGGTTGATGATGTTGTCTGCTATGACGTCGAATGGTGCTGTGTTCGCTGCATCGTAGAGCTCCTCAAGCCGTGTCCAGCTGGGAGCGTTCAGAATGAGACGGAGGATTCTATTGCAATTGGTTTGTATCTTCAGCAGGTTCGTCCTTGCACAGGTACGCCAGACAGGAATGCCGTACGTTGCTGTGGGCAGGACGATCTGTTTGTAGATGGCTATCTTGTTGGATGGGTGTAACTTGGAGCGTCTGTTGATGAGTGGGTATAGCTTCCCCAATAGGATGAGCAAGCGGATGGATGTTTGCTTGGTGTGGTGATGGAACAGCATACGGTTGTCGATGGTGATCCCGAGGTATCGCACCGTCGTCTTCCACGGCAACCGGATGCTGTCGATGGTGATGTGCTGGGTTTGGGGACTGATGAGCTGTTTTGACGGGCGATGGGGGATGATCATCGCCTGGGTCTTGGAGTGGTTGATTTTGATCTTCCAGCTGGAAGCATACTGTCCGATGATGGTCAGCGAACGTTGAGCGCCGCTTCTCAACTCTACCAACGTCCTACCCTTCGTCGCGATGGCCATGTCGTCTGCAAACAGGAACATGTCCGCACCGACGGGAAGGGTCGGCAGGTCCGCAGTGTACAGCAAATAGAGCAAAGGCCCCAATATGCTGCCCTGCGGAACACCGGCTGGTACTGTAGCAGCACCAGAGGCAGTTGAGGAGACGACGACCCGGAACGTCCGCTGTTGTAGATAGTTGTGCAGGATGTTCACCAGGTGAGCTGGAACCCCGAACCTGCATAACTTGTGGATGAGCCCGTTGTGCCACACGTTGTCGAACGCCTTCTCGATGTCCAGCAGGACGACAGCGGTGGATTTGGAAACTCGTTTGTTTCTTTGGATGGTGTTCTTGAGCCGAAGAAGCTGTAGTGTGGAGGAATGGCCGGACCGGAAACCGAACTGCTCCGCTGGGATGAGTTGCCGCTCGTCGACTGCATCGCGAAGCCTCCAGTAAACTAATCTCTCGAAGAGTTTACCGGGAGCACTCAGCAGACTGATGGGTCGATAGCTTGCAGGCAGCGTCGGATCCTTCCCTGGCTTTAGGATCGGGATCACCTTAGCGCACTTCCAGGACTGTGGGAAATAGAAAAGTTGAAAACAACGGTTATAGATATTTACCAGAAGTGATAGCGCCTTTGGTTGCAGTTTTTTCAAAAGAATGTTGAAGATGCCGTCGAAGCCGGGCGCCTTCATGTTCCTCATTCTCTTGACTGCAGCCTTCACTTCTGCTATGGTGGTTTGGTCTTCGGGTGGAAAGGGTGGGTCGTCCGCAACGAGTCGGTCAATCGTCGCAGCCACAGATGACTCATGTGGACTGGGCATCGACAGACCGATCTGGTGAGCACTGGCAAACTGGTGGGCAAGTGCATCGGACTTTTCTGCTGGTGTGTATGCCGTCTGGGTCGTGGCTATGATGAGTGGTGGTACTGGTCTGGGTTTGGTGCGAAGGACTTTTGCAGTTTTCCAGAAGCTGGGTGCATGGGGAGGTAGCCTTTGGACCATACGCTCGAAGCTGTTGTTGCGGATCGTCTGTACTCGCTCGCGGATGATATGCATAAGCTGCGTGGCCTGGCGTTTCAGCAACAAGTCCCCAGTCCGCTGATACCGTCGCCTCAGCATATTACGTCTGGTGATGAGTGATCGCGTGTGGTCATCGAGAACGAGAATCTCACCACGCACACTCCTCTCCGGGACGCACTCCGCTTCAGCTGCTTTGACGGCACCCTCGAACCGGGCGATTGCTGCGTCAACGTCGGGTATCGCGGGACCAACGTCAGTGTTGTCGATAAGCTGGTCCACGGTCCTCCCAAAGCGAGCCCAGTCGGTGTGGCAGTAGTCCTTTCGCAGTAGAGGTGGATGTCGGGTTGCATTCAGATTCAGTTCCGTTAAGACCGGGAAGTGATCTGAGTTCAGCTCATCGATGGTTTGGGGTTTGCTGCAGATGAAATTTGAAAGGAAAATATCTATTATTGAATGGATACCTCGGTTGGGGATGTGTGTTGGAGCATCGGGGAACTGCACGACGAAATTCCCACGCTGCAACAGGTCCGCCAGGGCGATTCCGTTTGTGTTGCTCCGTACGTTGCCCCACAACTGGTGCCTGGCGTTGAGATCACCCCCAATGAGTGAACGGGCCGGATTGCTGGTGATGATGTGTAGCTCTTGTCGGAACGTAGCTCTCCGCGACAGGGTGCACTGCCGCGGACAGTAGACTGCCGTAAGCTGCAGTGGACCGGTGTCGGTATAGAGCTGGACGCCTATTGCTTCTATGGTGGTGGTGTTGTAGTGCGGGAGTAGTGTGTGCCGGATTCCACGTCGGATCGCTATGGCAACACCGCCGCCTCGGGAGGTGGTGCGATCCAGACGATGGATGGTGTAGTTGCCTAAGAAGAAACTCATCTCAGGCTTGAGATATGTTTCCACTATTAGCGCTGCATCGATGTTGTGCCGGACGAGGAAGTCACCGAGTGGAATTTGCTTAGTCCGAACGGACTGAGCATTCCATGTGATGACTCGCAGCGCCCGGTCAGTGAAGGAGCATCAATAGTTCTCCGATAACGGCGATTTGTTCTCCCTTGTTGCGGCAAAGGCGGATCTTCGGGAGCATTCTGCTAAATATAGCGAATAGCTCTTCCGGGCTGAACAGGTCTTCCGATGAAGTTGTGGCTGGAGTTGTGGTTGGTGTTGTAGCTGGTGTGTCTGGAGCGTTCTTGATGTCCTGCAGTCGCTTCGCAAGGTTGTATCTCGGTGCTGTGGATTGCAAGGAAGAAGAAGAGGTTGGTTTAGGTTGTGGTACTGTTGGGTTAGGTTGTGGGATGCGCGCTGCCGCAGGTCGGACGCTTGGAGTGGTTGGTGCTGACACAATCTGCGCAAAGCTTTTGGCCTTGGGAGCAGTGTGCAACACCGGAGGAGGAATGGGGTGTGGGAGTGTGGTTTGGATGGTGGCTAACGGTGGAAGCGCGTGCCACACGTTAGCTTTGGCTGGTGGAGGAGCAGAGTTTCGACCGTTGGCGCGCTGACGAATCTCAATGTATTTGGCCCGCTTTGGACACGACGGATCATCGGCGCGATGAGCAGCACCACAGTTCGAGCACTTTACTGTGCCCGAACCCGATGGACACTGCTCCGAGAGATGCTCCGCCGCGCAGATGGCACACCGAGGTTTAATTTGGCAATGGCGAGTACCATGCCCAAAAGCCTGACATCGATGGCATTGCGTCGGGCCTTTCTTCCCTCCGCGGTACGGCTCCCATCGCACGATGACTTGCTGGATTGACCGTACTGCCTCCAGCTTTTTTAGCGAGCATGTTCCTCGCTTGAAATGAACCAGGTACAACCTGGTTTGAATGCCCTCTGCGCGGCGCTTGATCTCGAACGCCTCCAAAACGTCGAGCTGGTGGATTTCCTTCAGTTCACAAACGATCTCCGCGAGGTCCGTTTCCGGAAGCCCACGAAGCACCGCCTTGAAGGGACGCATGTTTTTAGCGTCATGCGAAAAATATTCCGCATTCCGCTGCTGCAGGTAGTTAAGGACCTCCTGCTGTTCAGCAGGAGATCGAACGGTGATTGACGTGCCTACGCCGGAGATACGGAACTCTGGTGTGATTCCACGAGCCTGCAGTTCCGGACGCAGGACAGCTACTGGGAGTGACTTCACCGTGATCGGAGGCATTTTTGCCGCCGATACGGGAGCCGGAGCCGATGTACGCCCTGCAGGAACAGCGGGCGTAGCTGGTGTTGTGGAAGGCTTCGTTGTCGGGACTGCCTTCCGTTGTCGCCGGTTTACGGTGACAAATTGTGCCAGGTTATCCTCCTGCACGCTGGTGGATGAACGTGACTCCGTACTGTCCACGCTCATCGTATCGTCAGATTCCTCCGAAGAGGAAGAAACCACGCTCCTCGAGCGCTTGGACTCGGCCGAATCGGAGCTCGATCCTACCGAGTCTGGCTTCCCACTCCTCCTTCTACCACGCTTCGGCATAGCCGAAGTCGAAGCCGAAGCAGGCTACGAGGCTACACTCACGAACAGGCACAAGCGCAGCACACGAACACACACACAGGTACGAATACGATACACGGAGAATCACAGCACAGGTACAGTAGCACAACACGGGCACACCAAGAAGCACAGTCAAGTAGCAGGGACTAATCGCAGGCAGCATAACCACACTGGTCGAAGTCCAGGCACGGTATGATTTTTTTTTTTTTTTTTTTTTTCGTTTATTTATAGAGGCTTTGGGTCTTTGAGACTTCATTCGCCTCTTTCCTGTCTATTGTTACATATGTGTGGTAAAAACTATGGCTTAACTATTGCTTAACTATTATTCTTTTAGTAATATGGAAACTATTATGCTATAAATTTATAGTTCTCGGTACAGGTTGCTGATGTGTAAAAATCGGATGAGGCGGTTCTGCTGTTGCTTGTCGGGAGACAGTATGATGGCTAGGTCGGTATCTAGTTGGCAGGAGGTTCGGTGTGTAGTGTATCCATGGCAATCGGTAAGGATGTGGCGGACGGTAATGTCGACGCCACAGAAGCTGCAAAGTGGAGGACTGGATCGTTCGAGCAGGTAGGAGTGGGTCAGGCGGGTGTGACCAATGCGAAGCCGGGAAAGGACTCGTTGGATGTGGCTGGAATCGGGATCGTCCCAGGGTGCGGTGTTGTGCTTGATGGAGCGGAGTTTTGTGGAGAGGTCTAGGTTGTGCCAGGTGGTGTTCCAGTGTTGAGCGACTATTGCGTTAGTGAAGCGGATGGCGTCACGGCGCGAAAGAGAGCTGTGCGGTTCGGCCGGACGGAGCCGACCTTGGTTGGCAAGACGGTCGGCTTTCTCGTTTCCGTCGATTCCGGAATGACCCGGAATCCAACAGAGGACTATGTCAGGAGATGGAAGGATGTCATCTAGGAGCTGAATGTGTGGGTCTTTTGAGGAACCGTGTTGAAGGGCTGCCAGAACACTAGCGCTGTCGGTGAAGATGACGTTCGGAATGTCGGTCCGAAGTCCTTCATCGGCGGCAAGACGGATGGCTATTGCTTCGGCTGAAAAGATAGAGGTGTGGTTAGGGAGCTTGATGGCACAATTTTCGAGGCTGGAATGGATCCCACAGCCGGCTGACTCCCGATTGACGGAGCCGTCTGTGTAGATGTGGTGATGGTGCTGGTATTTGGTCCGGATCAGGTGCGTAAAGGTGGTACTAGCGATGTGGCTGCTTTTTCCGGTTCCCCGGAGAGTTTGTTTCAGTTCCCAGTCTATGGCAGGAGTGCTATGGTACCAGGGACGTGTTCCCCGGTGGCTGGATTGGATGATCGGAGGAAGCTGGTGGTTGGTGAGTTGTTGCAGGTCGCAGTTAGCTCTGGTAATGAGGGCAGTTGCGTCGATTCCTTTCTCAAGGATCCGAGCTGCAGCTGCGACGAGTCTGTTGGTGATGATGTGCTGAAATGGAAGAAAACCGCTTTCGCAGAGGAGGGAAACAATCGGACTGGTGACAAAAGCACCAGTAGCGTAGCGGATGGCTGTATGGTAGACGGGTGCTACTCTCTTCTCGAAGGTTGCTCGCTCGCGGGAAACAATCTCGATGCCGTAGAGTAGTTTAGGTAGGAGCCAGGCGTTGATGATGCGATTCAGGGTTGAGCGGGAGGCCCGAGCTTTGCCGGTTCCAAGCATCCGGAACAAGTTCAGCCGGTTGTTTGCTTCCTTCTTGACCCTGTTGGAATGTGGAAGAAAAGAAAGCCTACTGTCGAAGGTTACGCCGAGTATGTCGGCTATCTTTGTGTTGGGTATTGGTGTCCTATTAAAAGATATTGGTCGTCGTTGACTGCAAGAGCAGTGTTTGCAGATATGGAGGATTTTGGACTTTGTGTGTGATATTTCGTAGCCAGTCCATCTCGACCACTGTCGAACCTTGTCAACCCCTGTTTGCAGGAGTTTACGAGATTCGCAAGCAGTATGAGATGAAGAGGCTAGGATAATATCGTCTGCATAGAGGAATGCTTGGATTTCTGTGGGAAGGGAGCAAAAAAGAGATTCCATACTGATGAGGAAAAGGGTTGGAGAGAGAATGGCCCCTTGTGGAACACCATTCTCTTGTGTGTAGGGGTTGGATAGTTCGGTTCCTATTTGTACTCTAAAAGTCCTGTCCGTAAGGAAGCTATCAATGAACTTGGTTAAAAGTCCACCAAAGCCCCAACGAGACAGTTGTGTAAGAATGGCATGACGCCAGGTTCGATCAAAGGCTTTGGATAGGTCTATGATTGCTAGGTCTATGTGGTGGTCTCTACTAGTGGCTTTATCTAATAGATCGTCCAGCTTGGCAAAGTACGTTTCCGTACCTCTACCCGGCTGGAACGCATGCTGGTTATTGCTAAAGAGATTACGGTCTTGTAGTTCCTGTGTTAATCTACGGTTTACCATCCTTTCCAACACCTTAGCAATACAGTTAAGGAGCGAGATTGGACGGTAACTATCTATTTCATTAATGGGTTTTTTGGGTTTAGGAATCGGAATTGTTAAACTGCCTTTCCAGTCCGCCGGGATATTCCCGGTGCACCAGATGCTATTGTAAATGTTAAGAAGTATTAGTTTCGCATACGGGGGCAGGTTTTTCAGCAAAGGATAACCTACGTTGTCAGGGCCGGAAGATTTGCCCTGACATTTTCTGAGGGACCAGTTTAGTTCAGCTATTGAGAAAGGTCTATTGTATCTATGGTTAGTGGCATCTACTTGGGGAAGTGGGATCTGTTCTGCAGTTTGTTTGTGACGACGGAATTGTGGAGAAAAGTTGTCTGTAGCTGAAACATTTGCAAAGTGTTTTGCAAATGCTTCAGGTACTTCCGCGGGAGGGATGGTGGTAGATGGATTGGTTGGAAGGTTAAGGGTAATGGGAGCATAAGAGCGTTGGTTGTGGCCCGAGAGCACACTCACCCGCCGCCAAAGCTCCTTACAGGTCAAGAGAGGGTTGACATCAGCTACGAACTGATTCCAACTACTCTCTTTCGCTGTCCGGATTGCTTCTTTGGCAAGGCGATTGGCTACCCGATACCGTTCGGCTAATATAGGTGTGAAAAAATTATCGGGAATATGGTTTGCGCGGCGAAATCGGCGTAGAGCAGCGCGACGGGCTTTGATAGCTCGCGCGACTGTCTCATTCCACCAGGGGACATTTCTTCGGGAGGAAGTATTGCCTTTTGTACGAGGAATACTAAGGGAAGCTGCTATTTTAATGGTTTCTACGAAGCGGGAAATGGAGGGGTTTTCGTCAAGTGGAAGATTGAATCGGATTTCTGTTTGATACCTTTCCCAGTCAGCCTCCTCATACTTCCAACGGGAGCGTATGAGGGATGGCTGAGAACGAAAGGAGCTATGGATTAAGAGTGGGAAATGGTCACTGTTGTGTGTGTCTGTGTCAACGGCTATGTGAAATTGAGGTGCCATGGAAGATGACACCGCACAGTAGTCTAAGATGGAGCTTTTCCCGTCGGAGGGAGAAACGCGGGTTGGGGTTTGGTTGTAGAGGATTTCTAAATCGACAGAAGGAAATATGCTGTCTAGGAGGTTGCCACGGGAGTTGGTAAGGGGACAACCCCAGGTGCTGTGTTGGGCATTAAGATCTCCGAGGAGGATCAATGGAAAAGAGAGCTGTGAGAGAAGGGTAGGAAGGTCATTTTGTATAGCAGACAACCTGAGGGAGGGAGATAGGTACATGCAGAGGACGGTTGCTTTAAGTGGAGATGTAATTTGTACGGCTACTGATGGGATTGAAGTGGTTAGTTTAATTGTTTTAGTCGGAATGTGTTTAAGCACACCCAAACACACATTTTGGTGTGGATGAGTAGGGTTAATATTAAAAAACCAGTTATATTTGTTGAAAGGAGTGGAAGAAAGAGAGGGTATAGCTTGTGTTTCTTGCAGGGTGATGATGCTGGGATTATGTTTGGTAATGAGGAGTTTTAATTCATCTAGATTATTTTTTATGCTTCTAATATTCCAGGATAATCCAAAAAGAGATTGTTGGTTAGAGGTATTCGATGGGTTTTGGGGATCACCGGTAATAGGATGGGCAGGGGATTCAGATCTGTGATGGGGTTTAGAAGCGATCAGGGAGAAAAAGAGTTACCTAGCTAGGTTTTTTCTTTTTCTTGCTACGGGTGGAAACGGAGGAAGGAGAAGGGATGGTGGAGGAGTTAGGGATTGCGGGAGAGGGAAGGTTGGGGATGGTGGTGGGGGTGGTTGGGGTTTCCTCTTCCGAGGAGGGAGAGCCCTTATTCCCGCGGGCTCGCTTGCGGGAGATGGATGAGGTGGTAGAGGCAGTGTCATCTGTGTCAGTTAGAGTAGTGTCGGTTTCTGATTCTAGTGAACTTTCGTTTTGTTGTTGTTTGATTGTTTTGTTCATGTGTTTTGTGAAGGATTTCATCATTTTAGACTGGTCGCGTATTTGTTTTCTTAGTTCTTCAATAGATGTGTGCAGTGTTTTGATTAGTTCGTCTTGTTCTTTGTTTTTGGCTTCGAGATTGGCAATAATAGCGTCTTTTTCGTCCGTGATTGTCTGTTGTGCGTAGGTTAGTCTTTGTTGGACAAGGGAAGGAACTACGGGCAAACTAACAAATTTACGGGCTTCGCCAAATGAACAGTTATTGTCTACCTTGTATTTGATGATAGCTTCTTCTTGTAGGTAGCGGGGACAGGAGCGGGAGAAGGCGTTATGTGGTCCTTTGCAGTTGATGCACACGGGGTCGACGGGGCAATCTCCGTGGGCAGGCGTACCGCAGTTGGCGCAGGCTTGAGCTACCTTGCAGCTCATCTTGGTGTGTCCGTAATGAGCGCAATTGTAGCACATCATGGGTTTCGGGTAGTAAGGTCGGGTAGAAACTTGCAGGGCACCGAGGCGGATGGTAGATGGTATCGAGGTGGTGTTTATGCGAAGCAGGAAAATGTTGGTGTTCACGATGTCTCCGTTCACCTTTCGCGTAAATCTACGTACAAAAATCACTTTCTGGTCCTTGAGTTCGTTCAAAATTTCATCGTCGTTGAGGTCTTTTAAATCGGGGGAATAGATCACGCATTGGACACTATTAAGGTTGGTATGGGGAGTCACTGTCACAGGGGTTCCGTCGATAAGTTTGGTAAGGGATTGGAGCGTTTGGAATTGTTTAGAGCTACGGGTTTTAATGAGGAGTTTTTTGCCGTTGTCGATCGGTTTTCCGGGCTCGGAAAGTTGACCAGCAAGGGAGGAAAGAGATTTGCCAATTACAAAAGGGTTTTTAGGGAGAGGGGATCCGTCGGTCGTTTGCAAAACTAAGAATTTCATGTCACCGTGTTCGTCTTTTCTGTCCATAAATAGGGGTAAGGACCTCTCATTTCGAGAGGGCCCACCGGGAGGGGGAAAATCCCTCTCGGGGAAAAGTGGGCCTGGCATTATGATGCCGGGCCCAGTGAAAAAGGATTTAAAATGTCCAGTCAGTCACAAAAAATAGAATAAACACTGCACAAAAAATTATCTCTACGTCACCACACACACTGAACACCAAGAGTCTTTTTCCTCACTTATTCGAATGTCTTTTCACTACGCCACTGCACTAAAGTTATGAAATTTATGGTGTCTCGTCTCACTCTTAATCTCTTAAAACGAGCACCACTGCACAGAAGTTACAGAATGTAGCACAAACGGGTACAGCAACACACGGAAAAACCACCGGTAAAATCCCCGGGTAAATACGCACGGGGAAGAATTCCGGGTATCCCAGGTAAACACTGCACTGCACACTGCACGGAAACACAGGGAAGCAGCACAGCTGTATGGAGGCGAAAATCCCACGGTAACAGGTCACAAACTAGAGCACACGTAAACACGTCCTTCCAGGATGACTGTCACAGTAAGAATGAGGCACGGTATGATGATACCGATCCAATCGCTTCATTCGGCTTTTATTTGGAACTGAGGTGACAGGCGCGCAACCAGAGAGGAGATTGCCGACGTTTTCTCTCCCGGTATATAAACGAGAAAAGGGCGCGTTTTCTGGCACAAACGAACAAGCTACGAAGCATCGCACATCGCCGCGTCGCGCTCTCAACGAACTCAACTGAAACCCAAGCCTTCATCATGTCTGGCCGTGGAAAGGGAGGAAAAGTGAAGGGAAAGGCAAAGTCCCGCTCGAACCGTGCTGGTCTGCAGTTCCCAGTTGGCCGTATCCATCGTCTGCTGCGCAAAGGCAACTATGCCGAGCGTGTCGGTGCCGGCGCACCAGTGTATCTGGCTGCCGTGATGGAGTACCTGGCCGCTGAAGTGTTGGAATTGGCAGGAAACGCTGCACGAGACAACAAGAAGACGCGCATCATCCCGCGTCATCTGCAGCTGGCCATCCGCAACGACGAGGAATTGAACAAGCTGCTGTCCGGTGTGACCATCGCCCAGGGTGGTGTGCTGCCCAACATTCAGGCCGTGCTGTTGCCGAAGAAGACCGAAAAGAAGGCCTAAGCTCACTAGCCAGCCACCAGCTGCTCCACCAAAAACCGTCCTTTTCAGGGCGACAAATCGTATTGCTAAAGAATATGTTGAACCATTCCTGTTCCCTCCCTAACCGTACCTTCGAAAATCCGCATGGAGAACGCTCAAGTATCCCACCCAGCCTGCCAGCCTGTCTCAGGTAACGCATGCGAGATGAAGTAGAAGCTGACACACAGCCTCATTAACCTGATCCGCATCCGCCTGACCTTCAGTGCAGGGTAGCCAAAACATCCCATAAAAATTAAAATAGCAAACCTTGTACAGGTAGGAATTAACCCTCCCACACGGACTCCCTGAGGATGAGGCTTTCTTAATCAAACAAATTCTACGCTGTTTCTCGACCCGACCGACTGCACATGTATTTCCATTCCATACAATCTTTTTGATAAAAGACTCGGCGAATAGGCGCCAAAACGGGTTCGGCAATCCTCTACACGTCAAGCAGCGGCCTGGTTGGGACATACAAGTTTAGTTCGGTAGTCCCGCAACAAATAATTTCTTCTTCTTCCCAGGCATTACAACCTCGAGCGGTCTTGGCTTGCCATTTCTGGCTTTCTGTGACTTGATTGTACCCGTAGCAAAGTAGTCAGAACGTTGTACGCCCCTAGGCGGTCTGGATGGGATCTAAACCCCGGTCCTATTGTGTGTACCCGGAGCCAATTTCGCTGGTTCAGCGACTCGATGCCCAAATCGTATCTTGAAATGTTTCAAATTTGCCCCAAAAGAAATGTAGTTTTATTTTTATCTTATGCTAGTTTTGTTTTCTTCCCATTCGCATTCCCATCCCGCATTCCAGGGATCAGCTTTGCCCGTGAACAACACAACACACATGGTTTGGTCTGATAAAAGTACACAGTTTTGCGATTGTGTCGAAGGATCGAATAAAATTGCTTCACAAACTTCACCAACCACCACCCAGAAGAGTTGTGATTTTTTCACAACTACCCCCACGGGGGACTAAAAACGACGGCGGCGGTGGCAAAAGGAGTGGCAATGGGAGTGATCTGGTTGTTTGTACAACGCGTACGTCGGTGCCATCACTGGTGCGGGTACAATAATATTAAATGTGCATGTTCATAGGCGTCGACATAGTTTAAAAAACGATGACACTTATCGTCTGAAACCGTCGTCGTTGGTCTAAATAAACGCGTCCTCGAGGCGAAAAGGCGCGCACGCATTAAACGTCGGGTAAAAGGTCGGGCGCGTCATTTTGTTTTTAAGTGGAGTTTCTGTTTTCCAGTCGTTTAAGCAATGTGTGGCGCTTGGGCAGCACCGATCGAACTAAGGAGCAGTAGAGCATCCTGATGGAGATTGCATACGCGATGGGCGCAAACACTTATACTGAAATGATTCTATCCTGTTAATAATATGTTGTTGTGAACGAGTCCACATGAGGCTTTCGAATTCTAGGATCGGCCGGACAATTGTACAGTACTGAGATTTCGCACATAATCTGTGCGAAGCAGGCCTTGGTCACGAACTGCATTTGTGCGGGCAACAGAGGAATCAGCTATTTTATAAGATAGCATATCGCGAGACGCATGAGCGTAGCGAAAACTTCGCCAGAGAAATCACACAAAAAGAGAGCGTTTCTACCAACACTTCGTAACGTTTCTCTCGATCCTTGCGTGTGCGACGGCAGGCTTTTCAATGCTGCTTTTTTATGACACTATACATATGTTTGATTTTCACTGATCACAATCGGGAAGGGACCTGCGCGTGTTGCTCGTCTCACTTCATGGACAGTTCCGTACGTTGCTACGAAATTAAAAAAAAAAAAAAAACACCCTGTGGTACCGTATCTCAGCGTCTGCACTAGATGGCGTCTCTCTTTGAGCATGCCTGAACACTGGTTCTGTTCGATATTCGAATCACCGCAAACGAACACCAATGATCACTTAAAATAATTCTCAATATTTTCAAACCAACCATCGATCAAAGTTGTAAAATGTAGGCATTTTAGGCAACGCTAACGGATTGTGGTCCTGAAAAGGACCGTTGAGATGAGCTGGCAACAGCTGTGTTCGCTGGCTGGCGGGGTCGTCGGGCTTAACCTCCGAAACCGTACAGAGTGCGACCTTGACGCTTCAGCGCGTACACGACGTCCATCGCTGTGACGGTCTTGCGCTTGGCGTGTTCGGTGTAGGTGACCGCATCACGGATCACGTTCTCCAGGAATACCTTCAGCACGCCACGAGTTTCCTCGTAAATCAGGCCAGAGATACGCTTCACTCCTCCACGGCGGGCCAGACGACGGATAGCTGGCTTGGTGATTCCCTGGATGTTATCGCGCAGCACTTTGCGATGACGCTTGGCTCCTCCTTTGCCCAGACCTTTGCCTCCCTTTCCGCGTCCAGTCATTTTGATCCGTAAGGTTCAGGTTCACAATGCACAATAAATGCTCTCGGCGCGAGACCGCGCCATTATATACACTTTAGGCCACACCAACACATGCGTACCCTCTGTCGTACGCTCGCTGCGAGGAAGTGCGTATGTGTGCAGGCCGAGCGATCTTATAAAAGGGGCGTCGGAAGTCGTAAAACTCTATTTCAGAAGCCACTTCGCATCGAGAAAGACACGCTCACGTCCCACTACCCTCAGCCAACAGTGTACAATGGCCCGTACGAAGCAAACTGCCCGTAAATCGACCGGAGGCAAGGCCCCGCGCAAGCAGCTGGCCACCAAGGCCGCTCGCAAGAGTGCTCCGGCCACCGGAGGAGTGAAGAAGCCGCATCGTTACCGTCCGGGAACCGTAGCCCTGCGTGAAATCCGTCGCTACCAGAAGTCGACCGAGCTGCTCATCCGCAAGCTGCCCTTCCAGCGTCTGGTTCGTGAAATTGCGCAAGACTTCAAGACCGACCTGCGTTTCCAGAGCTCGGCCGTGATGGCCCTGCAGGAAGCCAGCGAGGCGTACCTTGTCGGCCTGTTCGAGGATACCAACCTGTGCGCCATCCACGCGAAGCGCGTCACCATCATGCCGAAAGACATCCAGCTGGCCCGTCGCATCCGTGGAGAGCGTGCCTAAGTCGTCGCTGTCCCTCGAGCGGCAGTCTCGCCCCAAACAAAAACGGTCCTTCTCAGGACCACCAGAAATGTTGAGCAAAAGAGTAATGTTGAAATCATCCTCCTTCCAATCATGTCGATTCATTTTGTTGGTTAGAAAAATGTTGCATGGAGTACTCGATGCGCGCGTGTTGTTGGCATCGGAGCCTAGAGAATAGCTTTGCTTGGTTGAGTGGTACGCGACGCCACACCACATATGAAATTCTATTTTCAGGTCAAGCCAGGAAGTCATGATTGCCATCAATGTTTACCACAATGCAGCAATTCTCCGATGTACGCTAATGTTTCAAAACTGATAGTTCATAATTGTTTGTACGAAAACGTTTTATCATAATTCTGCACTGCATTCATCACAAACATATATGCATTAAGTACATACAAACATGAATAATATTCATCAAACACAAGTAATGTCTCAGGCAAGCAAAAGGATGAGTAAATGAACGATACAAAATGCTGCTCTCCGTTGGAGAAACCCAGGTTAGAAAATCATCATCCTTTCTCGCTTTGGTAGGTTTACTTTTTGCTTAGATAGAGCGAGATAGACGATTTTGTTACCTGGGAACGCTAGGAAATGCCCCGTAAGTGGCTGTCTACCGCGATTCTATTGCGCAACTTGAATATTGTGCGACTGGAATTAGTTGGTTACATTTGATGATGGAGAGTTGGGTTGGGACAAATTCTTTTCGACAGATGCGTATTGTGGTCCTGAAAAGGACCGGTTGGTTGGATGGATAGATGGATGAGCTTCCCCCGTCCGTCGAGAATTACTTCGAGCTGGTGTACTTGGTAACTGCCTTAGTTCCTTCGGAGACGGCGTGCTTGGCCAGCTCACCGGGCAGCAGCAGGCGGACGGCGGTTTGGATTTCGCGGGACGTGATCGTCGAGCGCTTGTTGTAGTGCGCCAGGCGGGACGCTTCGGCAGCGATGCGCTCGAAGATGTCGTTCACGAAACTGTTCATGATGCTCATCGCCTTCGAGGAAATACCGGTGTCCGGGTGGACCTGCTTCAACACCTTGTAGATGTAGATAGCGTAGCTCTCCTTGCGGGTCTTCCTTTTCTTCTTCTTGTCCGACTTGGAGATGTTTTTCTGGGCCTTGCCAGACTTCTTCGCAGCCTTTCCACTGGTTTTCGGTGCCATTTCGCTAGCTTACGACGGGTACGGTGTCAACTGTCGGAGAGTAGAAACGCGTTTGATACCGATCCAATCGCTTCATTCGGCTTTTATTTGGAACTGAGGTGACAGGCGCGCAACCAGAGAGGAGATTGCCGACGTTTTCTCTCCCGGTATATAAACGAGAAAAGGGCGCGTTTTCTGGCACAAACGAACAAGCTACGAAGCATCGCACATCGTCGCGTCGCGCTCTCAACGAACTCAACTGAAACCCAAGCCTTCATCATGTCTGGCCGTGGAAAGGGAGGAAAAGTGAAGGGAAAGGCAAAGTCCCGCTCGAACCGTGCTGGTCTGCAGTTCCCAGTTGGCCGTATCCATCGTCTGCTGCGCAAAGGCAACTATGCCGAGCGTGTCGGTGCCGGCGCACCAGTGTATCTGGCTGCCGTGATGGAGTACCTGGCCGCTGAAGTGTTGGAATTGGCAGGAAACGCTGCACGAGACAACAAGAAGACGCGCATCATCCCGCGTCATCTGCAGCTGGCCATCCGCAACGACGAGGAATTGAACAAGCTGCTGTCCGGTGTGACCATCGCCCAGGGTGGTGTGCTGCCCAACATTCAGGCCGTGCTGTTGCCGAAGAAGACCGAAAAGAAGGCCTAAGCTCACTAGCCAGCCACCAGCTGCTCCACCAAAAACCGTCCTTTTCAGGGCGACAAATCGTATTGCTAAAGAATATGTTGAACCATTCCTGTTCCCTCCTTAACCGTACCTTCGAAAATCTGCATGGAGAACGCTCAAGTATCCCACCCAGCCTGCCAGCCTGTCTCAGGTAACGCATGCGAGATGAAGTAGAAGCTGACACACAGCCTCATTAACCTGATCCGCATCCGCCTGACCTTCAGTGCAGGGTAGCCAAAACATCCCATAAAAATTAAAATAACAAACCTTGTACAGGTAGGAATTAACCCTCCCACACGGACAATACTGAGGATGAGGCTTTCTTAATCAAACAAATTCTACGCTGTTTCTCGACCCGACCGACTGCACATGTATTTCCATTCCATACAATCTTTTTGATAAAAGACTCGGCGAATAGGCGCCAAAACGGGTCCGGCAATCCTCTACACGTCAAGCAGCGGCCTGGTTGGGGCATACAAGTTTAGTCTGTAGTCCCGCAACAAATAATTTCTTCTTCTTCCCAGGCATTACAACCTCGAGCGGTCTTGGCCTGCCATTTCTGGCTTTCTGTGACTTGATTGTACCCGTAGCAAAGTAGTCAGAACGTTGTACGCCCCTAGGCGGTCTGGATGGGATTTACACCCCGGTCCTATTGTGTGTACCCGGAGCCAATTTCGCTGGTTCAGCGACTCGATGCCCAAATCGTATCTTGAAATGTTTCAAAATTGCCCCAATAGAAATGTAGTTTTATTTCTAACTTATGCTAGTTTTGTTTTCGTTCCATTCGCATTCCCATTCCATATTCCAGGGACCAGCCTTGGCCGTGAACAACACAACACACAGGGTTTGGTCTGATAATAGTACACAGTTTTGAGATTGTATCGAAGGATCGAATAAAATTGCTTCACAAATTTCACCAACCACCACCCAGAAGAGTTGTGATTTTTTCACAACTACCCCCACGGGGGACTAAAAACGACGGTGGCGGTGGCAAAAGGAGTGCCAATGGGAGTGATCTGGTTGTTTGTACAACGCGTACGTCGGTGCCATCACTGGTGCGGGTACAATAATATTAAATGTGCATGTTCATAGGCGTCGACATAGTTTAAAAAAAAAAACGATGACACTTATCGTCTGAAACCGTCGTCGTTGGTCTAAATAAACGCGTCCTCGAGGCGAAAAGGCGCGCACGCATTAAACGTCGGGTAAAAGGTCGGGCGCGTCATTTTGTTTTTATGTGGAGTTTCTGTTTTCCAGTCGTTTAAGCAATGTGTGGCGCTTGGGCAGCACCGATCGAGTTAAGGAGCAGTAGAGCATCCTGATGGAGATTGCATACGCGATGGGCGCAAACACTTATACTGAAATGATTCTATCCTGTTAATAATATGTTATTGTGAACGAGTCCACATGAGGCTTTCGAATTCTAGGATCGGCCGGACAATTGTACAGTACTGAGATTTCGCACTTAATCTGTGCGAAGCAGGCCTTGGTCACGAACTGCATTTGTGCGGGCAACAGAGAAATCAGCTATTTTATAAGATAGCATATCGCGAGACGCATGAGCGTAGCGAAAGCTTCGCCAGAGAAATCACACAAAAAGAGAGCGTTTCTACCAACACTTCGTAACGTTTCTCTCGATCCTTGTGTGTGCGACGGCAGGCTTTTCAATGCTGCTTTTTTATGACACTATACATATGTTTGATTTTCACTGATCACAATCGGGAAGGGACCTGCGCGTGTTGCTCGTCTCACTTCATGGACAGTTCCGTACGTTGCTACGAAATTTAAAAAAAAAACCCCCCTCTGGTACCGTGTCTCAGCGTCTGCACTAGATGGCGTCTCTCTTTGAGCATGCCTGAACACTGGTTCTGTTCGATATTCGAATCACCGCAAACGAACACCAATGATCACTTAGAATAATTCTCAATATTTTCAAACCAACCATCAATCAAAGTTGTAAAATGTAGGCATTTTAGGCAACGCTAACGGATTGTGGTCCTGAAAAGGACCGTTGAGATGAGCTGGCAACAGCTGTGTTCGCTGGCTGGCGGGGTCGTCGGGCTTAACCTCCGAAACCGTACAGAGTGCGACCTTGACGCTTCAGCGCGTACACGACGTCCATCGCTGTGACGGTCTTGCGCTTGGCGTGTTCGGTGTAGGTGACCGCATCACGGATCACGTTCTCCAGGAATACCTTCAGCACGCCACGAGTCTCCTCGTAAATCAGGCCAGAGATACGCTTCACTCCTCCACGGCGGGCCAGACGACGGATAGCTGGCTTGGTGATTCCCTGGATGTTATCGCGCAGCACTTTGCGATGACGCTTGGCTCCTCCTTTGCCCAGACCTTTGCCTCCCTTTCCGCGTCCAGTCATTTTGATCCGTAAGGTTCAGGTTCACAATGCACAATAAATGCTCTCGGCGCGAGACCGCGCCATTATATACACTTTAGGCCACACCAACACATGCGTACCCTCTGTCGTACGCTCGCTGCGAGGAAGTGCGTATGTGTGCAGGCCGAGCGATCTTATAAAAGGGGCGTCGGAAGTCATGAAATTCTATTTCAGAAGCCACTTCGCATCGAGAAAGACACGCTCACGTTCCGCTACCCTCAGCCAACAGTGTACAATGGCCCGTACGAAGCAAACTGCCCGTAAATCGACCGGAGGCAAGGCCCCGCGCAAGCAGCTGGCCACCAAGGCCGCTCGCAAGAGTGCTCCGGCCACCGGAGGAGTGAAGAAGCCGCATCGTTACCGTCCGGGAACCGTAGCCCTGCGTGAAATCCGTCGCTACCAGAAGTCGACCGAGCTGCTCATCCGCAAGCTGCCCTTCCAGCGTCTGGTTCGTGAAATTGCGCAAGACTTCAAGACCGACCTGCGTTTCCAGAGCTCGGCCGTGATGGCCCTGCAGGAAGCCAGCGAGGCGTACCTTGTCGGCCTGTTCGAGGACACCAACCTGTGCGCCATCCACGCGAAGCGCGTCACCATCATGCCGAAAGACATCCAGCTGGCCCGTCGCATCCGTGGAGAGCGTGCCTAAGTCGTCGCTGTCCCTCGAGCGGCAGTCTCGCCCCAAACAAAAACGGTCCTTCTCAGGACCACCAGAAATGTTGAGCAAAAGAGTAATGTTGAAATCATCCTCCTTCCAATCATGTCGATTCATTTTGTTGGTTAGAAAAATGTTGCATGGAGTACTCGATGCGCGCGTGTTGTTGGTATGGGAGCCTAGAGAATAGCTTTGCTTGGTTGAGTGGTGCGCGACGCCACACCAACAAGGTACCCGTGTGAAGCGATCGCCATGGATATGAAATTCTATTTTCAGGTCAAGCCAGGAAGTCATGATTGCCATCAATGTTTACCACAATGCAGCAATTCTTCGATGTACGCTAATGTTTCAAAACTGATAGTTCATAATTGTTTGTACGAAAACGTTTTATCGTAATTCTGCACTGCATTCATCACAAACATATATGCATTAAGTACATACAAACATGAATAATATTCATAAACACAAGTAATGTCTCAGGCAAGCAAAAGGATGAGTAAATGAACGATACAAAATGCTGCTCTCCGTTGGAGAAACCCAGGTTAGAAAATCATCATCCTTTCTCGCTTTGGTAGGTTTTCTTTTTGCTTAGATAGAGCAAGATAGACGATTTTGTTACCTGGGAACGCTAGGAAATGCCCTAAAGTGGCTGTCTACCGCGATTCTATTGCGCAACTTGAATATTGCGCGACTGGAATTAGTTGGTAACATTTGTTGATGGAGGGTTGGGTTGGGACAAATTCTTTTCGACAGATGCGTATTGTGGTCCTGAAAAGGACCGGTTGGTTGGATGGATAGATGGATGAGCTTCCCCCGTCCGTCGAGAATTACTTCGAGCTGGTGTACTTGGTGACTGCCTTGGTTCCTTCGGAGACGGCGTGCTTGGCCAGCTCACCGGGCAGCAGCAGGCGGACGGCGGTTTGGATTTCGCGGGACGTGATCGTCGAGCGCTTGTTGTAGTGCGCCAGGCGGGACGCTTCGGCAGCGATGCGCTCGAAGATGTCGTTCACGAAACTGTTCATGATGCTCATCGCCTTCGAAGAAATACCGGTGTCCGGGTGGACCTGCTTCAACACCTTGTAGATGTAGATAGCGTAGCTCTCCTTGCGGGTCTTCCTTTTCTTCTTCTTGTCCGACTTGGAGATGTTTTTCTGGGCCTTGCCAGACTTCTTCGCAGCCTTTCCACTGGTTTTCGGTGCCATTTCGCTAGCTTACGACGGGTACGATGCCAACTGTCGGAGAGTAGAAACGCGTTTGATACCGATCCAATCGCTTCATTCGGCTTTTATTTGGAACTGAGGTGACAGGCGCGCAACCAGAGAGGAGATTGCCGACGTTTTCTCTCCCGGTATATAAGCCGAGAAACGGGCGCGTTTTCTGGCACAAGCGAACAAGTTACGAAGCATCGCACATTGCCAGCGTCGCGCTCTCAACCGAACTCAACTGAAACCCAAGCCTTCATCATGTCTGGCCGTGGAAAGGGAGGAAAAGTGAAGGGAAAGGCAAAGTCCCGCTCGAACCGTGCTGGTCTGCAGTTCCCAGTTGGCCGTATCCATCGTCTGCTGCGCAAAGGCAACTATGCCGAGCGTGTCGGTGCCGGCGCACCAGTGTATCTGGCTGCCGTGATGGAGTACCTGGCCGCTGAAGTGTTGGAATTGGCAGGAAACGCTGCACGAGACAACAAGAAGACGCGCATCATCCCGCGTCATCTGCAGCTGGCCATCCGCAACGACGAGGAATTGAACAAGCTGCTGTCCGGTGTGACCATCGCCCAGGGTGGTGTGCTGCCCAACATTCAGGCCGTGCTGCTGCCGAAGAAGACCGAAAAGAAGGCCTAAGCTCACTAGCCAGCCACCAGCTGCTCCACCAAAAACCGTCCTTTTCAGGGCGACAAATCGTATTGCTAAAGAATATGTTGAACCATTCCTGTTCCCTCCCTAACCGTACCTTCGAAAATCCGCATGGAGAACGCTCAAGTATCCCACCCAGCCTGCCAGCCTGTCTCAGGTAACGCATGCGCGATGAAGTAGAAGCTGACACATAGCCTCATTAACCTGATCCGCATCCGCCTGACCTTCAGTGCAGGGTGCAGCCAAAACATCCCATAAAAATTAAAATAGCAAACCTTGTACAGGTAGGAACTAACCCTCCCACACGGACAGGACTGAGGATATGAGGCTTTCTTAATTAAACAAATTCTACGCTGTTTCTCGACCCGACCGACTGCACATGTATTTCCATTCCATGTAATCTTTTTGATAAAAGACTCGGCGAATAGGCGCCAAAACGGGTTCGGCAATCCTCTACACGTCAAGCAGCGGCCTGGTTGGGACATACAAGTTTAGTTCGGTAGTCCCGCAACAAATAATTTCTTCTTCTTCCCAGGCATTACAACCTCGAGCGGTCTTGGCTTGCCATTTCTGGCTTTCTGTGACTTGATTGTACCCGTAGCAAAGTAGTCAGAACGTTGTACGCCCCTAGGCGGTCTGGATGGGATTTACACCCCGGTCCTATTGTGTGTACCCGGAGCCAATTTCGCTGGTTCAGCGACTCGATGCCCAAATCGTATCTTGAAATGTTTCAAATTTGCCCCAAAAGAAATGTAGTTTTATTTTTATCTTATGCTAGTTTTGTTTTCTTCCCATTCGCATTCCCATCCCGCATTCCAGGGATCAGCTTTGCCCGTGAACAACACAACACACATGGTTTGGTCTGATAAAAGTACACAGTTTTGCGATTGTGTCGAAGGATCGAATAAAATTGCGTCACAAACTTCACCAACCACCACCCAGAAGAGTTGTGATTTTTTCACAACTACCCCCACGGGGACTAAAACGACGGCGGCGGTGGCAAAAGGAGTGCCAATGGGAGTGATCTGGTTGTTTGTACAACGCGTACGTCGGTGCCATCACTGGTGCCGGTACAATAATATTACAATGTGCATGTTCATAGGCGACGACATAGTTTAAAAAACGATGACACTTATCGTCTGAAACCGTCGTCGTTGGTCTAAATAAACGCGTCCTCAAGGGGAAAATGCGCGCACGCATTAAACGTCGGGTAAAAGGTCGGGCGCGTCATTTTGTTTTTATGTGGAGTTTCTGTTTTCCAGTCGTTTAAGCAATGTGTGGCGCTTGGGCAGCACCGATCGAGTTAAGGAGCAGTAGAGCATCCTGATGGAGATTGCATACGCGATGGGCGCAAACACTTATACTGAAATGATTCTATCCTGTTAATAATATGTTGTTGTGAACGAGTCCACATGAGGCTTTCGAATTCTAGGATCGGCCGGACAATTGTACAGTACTGAGATTTCGCACTTAATCTGTGCGAAGCAGGCCTTGGTCACGAACTGCATTTGTGCGGGCAACAGAGAAATCAGCTATTTTATAAGATAGCATATCTCGAGACGCATGAGCGTAGCGAAAGCTTCGCCAGAGAAATCACACAAAAAGAGAGCGTTTCTACCAACACTTCGTACGTTTCTCTCGATCCTTGCGTGTGCGACGGCAGGCTTTTCAATGCTGCTTTTTTGTGACACTATACATATGTTTGATTTTCACTGATCACAATCGGGAAGGGACCTGCGCGTGTTGCTCGTCTCACTTCATGGACAGTTCCGTACGTTGCTACGAAATTAAAAACAAACCCCTGTGGTACCGTGTCTCAGCGTCTGCACTAGATGGCGTCTCTCTTTGAGCATGCCTGAACACTGGTTCTGTTCGATATTCGAATCACCGCAAACGAACACCAATGATCACTTAAAATAATTCTCAATATTTTCAAACCAACCATCGATCAAAGTTGTAAAATGTAGGCATTTTAGGCAACGCTAACGGATTGTGGTCCTGAAAAGGACCGTTGAGATGAGCTGGCAACAGCTGTGTTCGCTGGCTGGCGGGGTCGTCGGGCTTAACCTCCGAAACCGTACAGAGTGCGACCTTGACGCTTCAGCGCGTACACGACGTCCATCGCTGTGACGGTCTTGCGCTGGCGTGTTCGGTGTAGGTGACCGCATCACGGATCACGTTCTCCAGGAATACCTTCAGCACGCCACGAGTTTCCTCGTAAATCAGGCCAGAGATACGCTTCACTCCTCCACGGCGGGCCAGACGACGGATAGCTGGCTTGGTGATTCCCTGGATGTTATCGCGCAGCACTTTGCGATGACGCTTGGCTCCTCCTTTGCCCAGACCTTTGCCTCCCTTTCCGCGTCCAGTCATTTTGATCCGTAAGGTTCAGGTTCACAATGCACAATAAATGCTCTCGGCGCGAGACCGCGCCATTATATACACTTTAGGCCACACCAACACATGCGTACCCTCTGTCGTACGCTCGCTGCGAGGAAGTGTGCATGTGTGCAGGCCGAGCGATCTTATAAAGGGGCGTCGGAAGTCGTGAAACTCTATTTCAAAAGCCACTTCGCATCGAGAAAGACACGCTCACGTCCCGCTACCCTCAGCCAACAGTGTACAATGGCCCGTACGAAGCAAACTGCCCGTAAATCGACCGGAGGCAAGGCCCCGCGCAAGCAGCTGGCCACCAAGGCCGCTCGCAAGAGTGCTCCGGCCACCGGAGGAGTGAAGAAGCCGCATCGTTACCGTCCGGGAACCGTAGCCCTGCGTGAAATCCGTCGCTACCAGAAGTCGACCGAGCTGCTCATCCGCAAGCTGCCCTTCCAGCGTCTGGTTCGTGAAATTGCGCAAGACTTCAAGACCGACCTGCGTTTCCAGAGCTCGGCCGTGATGGCCCTGCAGGAAGCCAGCGAGGCGTACCTTGTCGGCCTGTTCGAGGATACCAACCTGTGCGCCATCCACGCGAAGCGCGTCACCATCATGCCGAAAGACATCCAGCTGGCCCGTCGCATCCGTGGAGAGCGTGCCTAAGTCGTCGCTGTCCCTCGAGCGGCAGTCTCGCCCCAAACAAAAACGGTCCTTCTCAGGACCACCAGAAATGTTGAGCAAAAGAGTAATGTTGAAATCATCCTCCTTCCAATCATGTCGATTCATTTTGTTGGTTAGAAAAATGTTGCATGGAGTACTCGATGCGCGCGTGTTGTTGGCATGGGAGCCTAGAAAATAGCTTTGCTTGGTTGAGTGGTACGCGACGCCACACCAACAAGGTACCCGTGTGAAGCGATCGCCATGGATATGAAATTCTATTTTCAGGTCAAGCCAGGAAGTCATGATTGCCATCAATGTTTACCACAATGCAGCAATTCTCCGATGTACGCTAATGTTCAAAACTGATAGTTCATAATTGTTTGTACGAAAACGTTTTGATCATTATTCTGCACTGCATTCATCACAAACATATATGCATGGAGTACATACAAACATGAATAATATTCATAAACACAAGTCAATGTCTCAGGCAAGCAAAAGGATGAGTAAATGAACGATACAAAATGCTGCTCTCCGTTGGAGAAACCCAGGTTAAAAAATCATCATCCTTTCTCGCTTTGGTAGGTTTACTTTTTGCTTAGATAGAGCGAGATAGACGATTTTGTTACCTGGGAACGCTAGGAAATGCCCCGTAAGTGGCTGTCTACCGCGATTCTATTGCGCAACTTGAATATTGTGCGACTGGAATTAGTTGGTAACATTTGATGATGGAGGGTTGGGTTGGGACAAATTCTTTTCGACAGATGCGTATTGTGGTCCTGAAAAGGACCGGTTGGTTGGATGGATAGATGGATGAGCTTCCCCCGTCCGTCGAGAATTACTTCGAGCTGGTGTACTTGGTAACTGCCTTGGTTCCTTCGGAGACGGCGTGCTTGGCCAGCTCACCGGGCAGCAGCAGGCTGACGGCGGTTTGGATTTCGCGGGACGTGATCGTCGAGCGCTTGTTGTAGTGCGCCAGGCGGGACGCTTCGGCAGCGATGCGCTCGAAGATGTCGTTCACGAAACTGTTCATGATGCTCATCGCCTTCGAGGAAATACCGGTGTCCGGGTGGACCTGCTTCAACACCTTGTAGATGTAGATAGCGTAGCTCTCCTTGCGGGGTCTTCCTTTTCTTCTTCTTGTCCGACCTTGGAGATGTTTTTCTGGGCCTTGCCAGACTTCTTCGCAGCCTTTCCACTGGTTTTCGGTGCCATTTCGCTAGCTTACGACGGGTACGATGCCAAACTGTCGGAGAGTAGAAACGCGTTTGATACCGATCCAATCGCTTCATTCGGCTTTTATTTGGAACTGAGGTGACAGGCGCGCAACCAGAGAGGAGATTGCCGACGTTTTCTCTCCCGGTATATAAGCCGAGAAACGGGCGCGTTTTCTGGCACAAGCGAAACAAGTTACGAAGCATCGCACATTGCCAGCGTCGCGCTCTCAACGAACTCAACTGAAACCCAAGCCTTCATCATGTCTGGCCGTGGAAAGGGAGGAAAGTGAAGGGAAAGGCAAAGTCCCGCTCGAACCGTGCTGGTCTGCAGTTCCCAGTTGGCCGTATCCATCGTCTGCTGCGCAAAGGCAACTATGCCGAGCGTGTCGGTGCCGGCGCACCAGTGTATCTGGCTGCCGTGATGGAGTACTGGCCGCTGAAGTGTTGGAATTGGCAGGAAAACGCTGCACGAGACAACAAGAAGACGCGCATCATCCCGCGTCATCTGCAGCTGGCCATCCGCAACGACGAGGAATTGAACAAGCTGCTGTCCGGTGTGACCATCGCCCAGGGTGGTGTGCTGCCCAACATTCAGGCCGTGCTGTTGCCGAAGAAGACCGAAAAGAAGGCCTAAGCTCACTAGCCAGCCACCAGCTGCTCCACCAAAAACCGTCCTTTTCAGGGCGACAAATCGTATTGCTAAAGAATATGTTGAACCATTCCTGTTCCCTCCCTAACCGTACCTTCGAAAATCTGCATGGAGACGCTCAAGTATCCCACCCAGCCTGCCAGCCTGTCTCAGGTAACGCATGCGCGATGAAGTAGAAGCTGCCACACAGCCTCATTAACCTGATCCGCATCCGCCTGACCTTCAGTGCAGGGTGCAGCCAAAACATCCCATAAAAATTAAAATAGCAAACCTTGTACAGGTAGGAATTAACCCTCCCACACGGACAGGACTGAGGATATGAGGCTTTCTTAATTAAACAAATTCTACGCCTGTTTCTCGACCCGACCGACTGCACATGTATTTCCATTCCATGTAATCTATTTGATAAAAGACTCGGCGAATAGGCGCCAGAAACGGGTTCGGCAATCCTCTACACGTCAAGCAGCGGCCTGGTTGGGACATACAAGTTTAGTCCGGTAGTCCCGCAACAAATAATTTCTTCTTCTTCCCAGGCATTACAACCTCGAGCGGTCTTGGCTTGCCATTTCTGGCTTTCTGTGACTTGATTGTACCCGTAGCAAAGTAGTCAGCCCTATGTACGCCCCTAGGCGGTCTGGATGGATGTAAACCCCGGTCCTATTGTGTGTACCCGGAGCCAATTTCGCTGGTTCAGCGAATACTCGATGCCCAAATCGTATCTTGGGACTGTTTCAAATTGCCCCAATAGAAATGTAGTTTTATTTCTATCTTATGCTAGTTTTGTTTTCGTTCCATTCGCATTCCCATTCCATATTCCAGGGACCAGCCTTGGCCGTGAACAACACAACACACAGGGTTTGGTCTGATAATAGTACACAGTTTTGAGATTGTATCGAAGGATCGAATAAAATTGCTTCACAAATTTCACCAACCACCACCCCAGAAGAGTTGTGATTTTTTCACAACTAACCCCACGGGGGACTAAAAACGACGGCGGCGGTGGCAAAAGGAGTGGCAATTGGGAGTGATCTGGTTGTTTGTACAACGCGTACGTCCGGTGCCATCACTGGTGCCGGTACAATAATATTACAATGTGCATGTTCATAGGCGACGACATAGTTTAAAAAAAACGATGACACTTAACGTCTGAAACCGTCGTCGTTGGTCTAAATAAACGCGTCCTCGAGGCGAAAAGGCGCGCACGCATTAAACGTCGGGTAAAAGGTCGGCGCGTCATTTTGTTTTTAAGTGGAGTTTCTGTTTTCCAGTCGTTTAAGCAATGTGTGGCGCTTGGGCAGCACCGATCGAACTAAGGAGCAGTAGAGCATCCTGATGGAGATTGCATACGCGATGCGCGCAAACACTTATACTGAAATGATTCTATCCTGTTAATAATATGTTGTTGTGAACGAGTCCACATGAGGCTTTCGAATTCTAGGATCGGCCGGACAATTGTACAGTACTGAGATTTCGCACTTAATCTGTGCGAAGCAGGCCTTGGTCACGAACTGCATTTGTGCGGGCAACAGAGGAATCAGCTATTTTATAAGATAGCATATCTCGACGCATGAGCGTAGCGAAGCTTCGCCAGAAAAATCACACAAAAAGAGAGCGTTTCTATCAACACTTCGTAACGTTTCTCTCGATCCTTGTGTGTGCGACGGCAGGCTTTTCAATGCTGCTTTTTTGTGACACTATACATATGTTTTGATTTTCACTGATCACAATCGGGAAGGGACCTGCGCTTGTTGCTCGTCTCACTTCATGGACAGTTCCGTACGTTGCTACGAAATAAAAACAAACCCCTGTGGTACCGTGTCTCAGCGTCTGCACTAGATGGCGTCTCTCTTTGAGCATGCCTGAACACTGGTTCTGTTCGATATTCGAATCACCGCAAACGAACACCAATGATCACTTAAATAATTCTCAATATTTTCAACCAACCATCGATCAAAGTTGTAAAATGTAGGCATTTTAGGCAACGCTAACGGATTGTGGTCCTGAAAAGGACCGTTGAGATGAGCTGGCAACAGCTGTGTTCGCTGGCTGGGGGGTCGTCGGGCTTAACCTCCGAAACCGTACAGAGTGCGACCTTGACGCTTCAGCGCGTACACGACGTCCATCGCTGTGACGGTCTTGCGCTTGGCGTGTTCGGTGTAGGTGACCGCATCACGGATCACGTTCTCCAGGAATACCTTCAGCACGCCACGAGTTTCCTCGTAAATCAGGCCAGAGATACGCTTCACTCCTCCACGGCGGGCCAGACGACGGATAGCTGGCTTGGTGATTCCCTGGATGTTATCGCGCAGCACTTTGCGATGACGCTTGGCTCCTCCTTTGCCCAGACCTTTGCCTCCCTTTCCGCGTCCAGTCATTTTGATCCGTAAGGTTCAGGTTCACAATGCACAATAAATGCTCTCGGCGCGAGACCGCGCCATATATACACTTTAGGCCACACCAACACATGCGTACCTTCTGTCGTACGCTCGCCTGCGAGGAGTGTGCATGTGTGCAGGCCGAGCGATCTTATAAAAGGGGCGTCGGAAGTCGTTGAAACTCTATTTCAGAAAGCCACTTCGCATCGAGAAAGACACGCTCACGTCCCGCTACCCTCAGCCAAACAGTGTACAATGGCCCGTACGAAGCAAACTGCCCGTAAATCGACCGGAGGCAAGGCCCCGCGCAAGCAGCTGGCCACCAAGGCCGCTCGCAAGAGTGCTCCGGCCACGGAGGAGTGAAGAAGCCGCATCGTTACCGTCCGGGAACCGTAGCCCTGCGTGAAATCCGTCGCTACCAGAAGTCGACCGAGCTGCTCATCCGCAAGCTGCCCTTCCAGCGTCTGGTTCGTGAAATTGCGCAAGACTTCAGACCGACCTGCGTTTCCAGAGCTCGGCCGTGATGGCCTGCAGGGAAGCCAGCGAGGCGTACCTTGTCGGCCTGTTCGAGGATACCAACCTGTGCGCATCCACGCGAAGGCGCGTCACCATCATGCCGAAAGACATCCAGCTGGCCCGTCGCATCCGTGGAGAGCGTGCCTAAGTCGTCGCTGTCCCTCGAGCGGCAGTCTCGCC